>NW_027466052.1:10265000-10380000 GCF_046127955.1 Nelusetta ayraudi | reverse complement strand
CAAAAAAGTTAATTGAAGATAAACCACATTTCCAAGAGGATTACTGACAAAGCGAAGAAGAATATCCGAAATGACATCAAGAACATTCCAGATTTTAATTTGAGGAATCATTTTCACAGAGAGAATGAGAAGTGAATGCCGCATGTGGTATGCCCTGCCTGTATTCATTCCCCACCACAGTCTATCCAGTGCGGGATGACTCAGAAGGGGTGGGTCCAGGCCGGACAGGTCACCACTTCATCAGAGGGCTGACATAATACCATTATGCAACGTGTTCCTCACATTAAACGAAATGGAGCACATTTTAAGCTGCTATATAAATCAAATTGTTATGTTAAATGTATTAAGCTGAAGGGATGTGAAGCCGTATAATGTCGGCCGTATTATTGCCCCTGGTGAGGTTAATAATCCAGTTATGGTTTGGATTATTTTTTTCAGTAGAGGGAAGAGCGAGACAAGTGTGGAGATGTTTTGGGACTCGGAGTAAAAATCTGTGAAGTGGCGCAGGCAGCAGTGAGGGTGGGTCTAAGAGAGTTATGGCTTCAGCTAGCCTGTAGTTTATGTGCACTCGGGGTAAAATGTAGAGCACTTTGAGAACATTTATCATAAAACACAGGCGAGGGACTAGGATGTAAAATGGCTGCTGTACTCAGCGTCAGTGCCTGCGATCTGATATAAACCCAGCGGATAAATAATGCATGACTCAACAGTTGAAAAAATGTCAGAGTGCCTCTTATTTCCTGCTGTGACAATGATAAGGCTTTGTTAGCATTTTGTTTTACACATTGTTTATTCTTTTGGGGGGCAGGGCTTTTATTCTGCCAAATGTGGCTTAACTATAACAATGCTAACTTGGAAAAAAACTTTATTGATTTAGCTGTAGATAAACCATTGTTTACATGATGGCAACATTTATCTTACTATTTAGTTCTCTATTGAAAACCAATAACCAATTTTTCTCTGGGCACCATGTGATGACAGACATGTTTTGACAACTGACAACTTCATAGAAACACTTATAAGACCAATATGCAACTATACTGATGTAGCAAACTGCATGATTCTCATTTGTCTAAATCTAACAGTTTCAACTTAAAAGGCAAACAAACCCAAACCCAGCTGGGTTATAATAGGGGTGACTGAGGCAGATTTAATGTAGTGACCTGGATGCTAAAGGTCTGTCACCTCTTCATGAAGCTTCAGGGAACGTTACCTTGAAGTGGTCCCCACCCCGACCACCTGATAGCTAAGCTGCAGACCCTGTATAATCGAGGTCAACACAGGCCTGTAGATAATGCACTGTGGATGAGAGTTTCAAACAGAAAAAAAACTAAGAAGAAAGACACTGATCTTCATGTGAAAAAGGCAAAAACAATCCAAGGCTCCAGATACGGACGTAAAAAAAAAAAAACAGGGAACATACAGGTGTTATGGGTAAAATTACCATTTGAAAACAATCAGTTCTATACATTTCTGTTCCTCAAACCCAGATGCCAAAATAAAACGTATACAATTCAATTAATACGTCATGCAGTTGCTCAAATTCTGACAGACACCAAGTACATAACGCCTCCCCAAGAAAAAGGAAGACAATACGAGACCAATCAGTCAAACCATCAACCAGCCAATTACATGAAGTTTAGACTGTCATGTGACCTCAATGCTGCATGTTCACAGGTCATAATTGCCGCCTCTGGTGCTTCTGTCTGACGCAGCCATCCTCAGCAATGTGCCTCTGTTGCTGTGTTTCTGTGGGTTTGGCGTCTAACATTGACAATCACAGCAGGAGCGTTTACAGAGTCGTATGAAGGAAAACACCTTTCAATTCAAGTTAACCTAAACAACCTAAACCTGGACAACAAAAAATCTCTACTTATTTCTTGAAACCAATTTCTGCGGCGTCGTTTCGGTCCGTCACTTCAGAGAAGGTTTGGCTCGCCAGTTCATCTGGAGTTCAAATGGTGCATCAGGGATCGTTCACCCTGCGGTGTCTGCGAGGTGTCTTGGTGGAAGCAGCCAGGGAGGGAGGCCTTTCAATTAGCTTGATTTATGAGGGACCTCGCCGAGCTTGTTATGCGAGGGGCTGAAGACTCGCAGAGATCTGTACAAAGAGCCATTTACGTGTTGACTGAATAAAGAAAAACGGTAGGGTCCATAACTAATCCTAATAGTATTAAATCTCATCCCGGCTGACATTAATCTACAATAACTTACACTTCATTAGTCATAATGAAGCTAATTCAACAATTTCCATTCCATGTCGCTAATAACAAAATTAACATAAAACTGTTTTCAAATGTCGGTGTCTTCAGTTCTGCTTATAAACTCCACCTGCTCCGTTTGGATTTGCAAATAATGCGCATTACCCTTGGAGCAGGTAAGTAGTCTGGGAAGACTACTTACCTGCTCCACGATGTCTAATTGTGGCTGCCATAACGTTATCGTGCGATGCCTCTGTTTTTGCCAAGTAAGCTTTTATATCCAAAACAATTATGAAGGCCTCATTATGCGATTCGGCATTCACAATGCAACAACTTTGCAAAATAATTTGTTTTTAAAAAAGAAAGATCTTGCAGCACAAATAAAAGGCTGAACACGTTTAAATGTCCACTGCATTGTGAAGAAACGGACGACGGAAAATGGGACGACTATGATGCAGAAAGGTGCAACATGGTTTCGGGGAAAAAACAACATAGGAACACAAAACCGTTTGTTAGCAGCCAGTACGCTTGTGTGCGAGCAAGGGTATGTTGAGGGCAACAATACTGATTACCCAGAGGCCGTCGGGGGACTTCCACAGTCAATGTCGATGAGACACTGGTTTCCCTTCTATGTTTAAGAGAACTTGTTAAGTAGGTATGCCGTGTTATTTGAGATTAAATAAATCCCATCTGACAGCTTCCACTGGCAGATACGAAATCTGGGCTCTTGTTTTCTCACAATAGCAACACCGGCTCATTTCCTGTCTGCACGGATGAGCTGGCCAATTTTACGCCAGCCCAGGTAATTTTACATCGCACAGACCCCTCTGATTTCTCTCCGTGCATTATTTACATAAAAAAAAAAAAAGAAAATGGGGAGAGGCAGGGCAGGTCTATCGCGGTACTCCTTGCCCCAGGTAATTATCCAGAAGTCTTAGTCGGGCCCCGATGATGAAATGTGCTCATGTTTATGCACATGAAGGGGGGATTACACATTCAAACAGTCGGACCACCATTTCACTTCAGCACTGTGTAATTATAACCGGATTAGAATGCATTCAAAATGCAAAGACACCCCTTCTTTTAAACCATATCCCGCTCTCAATAATATTGCCTGCAAGAATAGGCTTGTCTTATCTCTGGTTATTTCATTTTGAAGGGGAAAGGGGAAAAAAAAATGAGTACATAAAGGGGATGTGGGGGGAGCTCAAATGGCGAGACAATCATTTCTTCTTCGAATCCATGAAAATTCGCCGTGTTAAAGTCATAATGGGCTGCAGGCAATGAGAGGAAAGACATAGCGAATTAATTAGTCTGGCAAATCGTGAGCCGCCCTGTTTTGACCCCTCGGTGGGTTTCTCCCTCTGCCTCCGCGCCCACCACACAATGAGCAGTGTCGCTAATTAAGAAATACCACTTCATATTTTGTCCTTTATAACTGGCATCAGAGGACTTGCTGAATGGAGTGCGGAAACACAATACACACACAATACACACACACACGGAACAACACTGCGTACCGGCTGTTGCTAGATTGAAGTTACATTTCCTTTGTGTTCACTGGTAGTTTGTGATCTGTGGTGAAGCCGAATTAGAGAAGATTTATTTCAGATCATCATTGTATACATGCACACAAACAGACAGAGCGAGGCAATAATAAGAAAGCTGATAATCCATTTGGTGCGCTCACTTTCAAATGCGACACAAGGCCTGGATCCTACACGCCTTCCGATACACTGGAGTGTGTGCCAAGAAACCCTTTATATGGCAACTGCAGTTAATACAATATTATGGCTTTTATGTGTACGATTAAATCACTTAAGGTTTTAAAATTGTTGCAGACAGTGCACACAAAGAGATATTTTGTATCAATTAGTTAAATTATGCCAATAGTGCCAAATATCCTGTGCTACTTAAACATTCTAGGCTTATTACTACGGATTTATTGTTCAAAAAAAGGGTTAGGGACTTTGCATTGTCACAACAACAAAAAAAAAAATAATAAGAGATTAGTTTATAGTTTCACACATATGTATGCCCACAAATATATATACATATACAGTATATAAAAACACACACACACAAATATATATGTATATATCAAAGTTCCAAACTATAAACGATACTTAGAAATTATAAAATACACAAGCTAAATTTAGACGTGCTTTTGAAAAGAATAAACAATTTAAAAAAACAACCTGGACATTGTTACTCACTTCCCAGATTATGCCGCCACCTTGCCGATCAACAGAAATTAGTACAGACAAATCAAGTTAAGGTTTTTACTCAACTTTCAGCGCACGCAACGTTTTGCTTCTCTGTGCAGCCAAGCAAAAGCATCAGCTATAGGTTCCCCCTCCACCGTCCCCTCCTTCAATATGGAAGAAGTGCACAATGCTGTAATGCTTGCAGACGGGCGTTATTACAGCTAAGGGACCACTCCAGCACATTAGAGGGGTGGAGGTTGAGAGAGCAGGCCCCTGCCATCCCTACAATAAGGAAGAGTCACACCCAAGACAGAAACAATAACTGCGCTCCCTCTACAATGGTGCCCCCATGCACCTAAATGCAGAAAAATGACAGCAGCTAGTGTTCCCCACTGCATTACTTTTGAGTTACAGAGATGATTTGCAATTCAAATAGTCTGAGGAGTGCTGACCACAACACTAGCGCCTCCACGGGCCCACTGAGACAAATAAGACCTGGAGCAATTTGCAGCTCTTTTAGTGAGAAAACACAGTTTTAGGCCAAGTCATGTAAAATACGAATATGATAAAAACCTAAACTAATGAGGCCAAGTTTTGTTTTATGAAGTAAAAATAGGGGTGGGTGCGAGGAACCAACTTGTCAAGGCTACCGTCGTCGAAGGAAACTTTGATGGACTCGGCCTTGACGGAGTGGAGAGAAGCTAACATATTCCACCGCTAAATGATCACTTTGCATATCTGCTTAAATGGTGAAATTGCTACTAAAAGTGCTATTTGTGGGAATTTTGTACTTAGGACCATCCCCTCGGTCATCGTCACAAAGAAAAAAAACTAGCTCCAGCTACTTTAGACCCAGTAACAGGAAGTTTAAAAAAAAAAAAAAAAGTTGTTGTAGTTTTTTCAAAACCACTTTTTCTACTCATTCAGATTTTTTGATTTTTTTTTTTTTTTTAAATAGAGTCCCTTATTTATGGAATGAGACCTAAACAGAGGGCACAACTTATTTGCACACGCAGATCCATATTTGTTCATTTGGCCTGGAGCAGAAGACACAATAAAAATCTGAAAGGTTTGGTATCTTAGCCATATTTAGTACCTGCAGGTGGTAAAGTCTAGACTAGAGGGAAAACTGGTGACCGTTAATTAATGAGGCTAAATTAGTGAGTCAGTGAGTGAATATTGTTTAAAGTTGCCACATACTGTATATCAAGCCTGTTGTCAATCAAATGTATGATTTCCGATGAAATTGAAGATGATTTATGCAACAATCAAGATTTACCACGTTGATGAATCTCCTGCAAGACAGTTGTTAAGCCTGAACCTGCAGCAGTCTGATTTCACAAAGAGCTGTAGTTGTTAGTGAAGAAAAGCAGCTCACAAGGTAACAAACTGAAGTGCATCAACATCTCCAAAGGGATTACAGCAATCTGAGTCATCTCCAGCTTTGTTGGAGGAATTATTAATGTAGCAATGGAAAACTTGATTGCTACCACTTGCCATTTCATGCCTGTTTGTTAAAGCAGAGTAAATGAACATAAAAAAAAAATAACAGGACAGGACATAATTTATTGGAATCCAATATCTCCAGTTTAAAAAAAAAATTAAAACATGGCCACTCCAATCGCTTGGAAGCTTAAAATAAGTGGACCGAATAACTGCAGATAATTAAAACAGCATGTAGAGCCTTCAGCAGCTCCGCATCTCATTAGAGCACATATTTTGTTTAAAGTCACTTTGATTGTGTTTGACTTGCGCAATAAGCGATGCCGTTGGACTGCGCTCTGACTAACTCAAACCAATGGTGAGCGCGTGCGGCGCAGCATCTGGCTTTCACATTGCATTGCAGCATATTTCTGGAGGAGCCTCTGAAACGTGTTGGAACATAATTAAAATGTGCGTTCTGCCTCAGTATACTGGACATTTTCCAAGAGTGCATTTCACACACCATAAACACTGCAGAAATCTTTAAACATATAACCTAAAAGGGCACGACTGAGCCTTTGAGATTTTTTTTTTTCCAAGCAGCATGAATTTCAAAAAAAAAATCCCTCCAAAAATAACAAGCTGCTTTGCATTTAAAAAGGACAGAGGGGGTGAGTTTCTGAGATGTTCGGTTCTTAAAATCAGTCGGGCGATTTTTTTTCATAGATAGATAGATAGATACAGTAAATAGATAGATAGGACAATATGTAACCACAAAAGTTACATATTGTGGTTGTGCACACCCCAAAGTCCAAATAAAACAAACTGTGGCTAGAACCAAAAAAAATCTATAATCAATTTATTGTAAAATCACCGTTTGCAGCTGTCGTCAAACTGAAACTAAACTAAACTAAAGCAAAACATGGATACACGTGTTATTACAGAGTACAAAAACAAATGTGCTTGTACCCAACAGCAGGCACAAAGGCCCCATTCAGAATGTCAGCCTGGTATTATAATTTTTTTTCCCTACCCCACAAATCTAATCCTGTCAGACAATAAACATCACAAATGTGTCTGACAGGACTATGGCCAGTGGAAGTATATTGGCAAAATGAGGGACATTTGGAAGAGAGTGGGAGGGGGGGACGTGAGGCAGCCCGACCACTTACGTCGCCCTTAAGAAAGCATGAAGTGGGGTCAAAACTTGTGAAAGATTACCAGGTCCGAAAGTGTGGATCAGAGCTAATTCCCCCCTGCCTACGGCTGAGTGCCTGGTTGTGGTTTTTAACATTAGCCCGTTTATTTAGCGTGTCTCTAAAACATTCCACTAGTCTCAACTCCAGCCAAACATTAACATGTCTGGTGACCAAATGACCTTTGTCCTCTATTGTTTGATTAGGTTTCTTTGAGTGATGTTTTTAAAAAAAAAGTGCTAATAAGGCTGTATGAAAATTAGCTGGAAAATCTTCCCTCATTTAACATCCTGTCGAGTGGGTTGCACTATTGACGTTTCCATTTACACTTTGCATCTGTCCCGCTCTGGTTTTGCCATGTTTGCCTTGGCCTACAACCGACTTCTACCCGCAAGGGTGTGAGGCTCAGAGGTGGGATCTAGATCTGCTGACAAGCACCAGCGCAGCGCCAGCAGCTCTTGATTAAACCAAACTACACGTAAGGAAATAATCCCTAATAGCAAAGAGACCGAATTAACGCGTCGGAGAGAACGCTCAGGATCACATTTGTGACATGGTGAGGGCAAAAATCGCGCTGTTCAACCTTGACGGAGCTGCTAGCTGGCGATAAGTTGCTCAGCCTTTCCCCTGGACCACCTACCCAGCACGAACCCACAGTGGAAGTGGCCAGAGCAACAAACACGAAAGCGGTTGAGATTAAGGCTGGCTAGTACTGAGGGTACCTGGCCCAAACCAAAGAGGACAGAGGTGAGAAAAGGGCTACCTGCATCCTGGATGTGTGTGGATGTCGAATGGAACTTTGTCGACAATCTGTTAAATTTGTTTCACGTGTCCATCTGGAAAAGAGCCCGTCTGTCACATTCAATGCAGGGCAATTGTTGTGACGCGCCGCAGTGTTTTATTAAACTTGGCAAAAGCAGGGGAATGCAGAGGAAAACATTTGAAGCCATTACATTGTGAAGCTAACGTAGACCTGAATCATGAAAGAGGGAACCAGCATTTGGGGGATTTGGCTAAAAAATACTGAGACTTGAAGATGAATATGATTGACATCAGTTCCCAAGTCAGATGTTTTCTTTTTTTTACCCCTTTGCATAACATCATAGGGTTGAAGGAAGAAAAAAAGGCAGACAAACATATCCCCAATTGTTTGTCACGATACGCTCCACAATGACCTCTGACAAAGCTGACATCTACCAACACCTCCTGCCAAGACACATTAATTATCCCTCCCTGCATGCATACAGTCCGTCCCCAGCCATGAATATGCAATGGCCAAGAATGAGTCATATTCACATTGCAAATGCCCAACAGCGAGTAAATATAACCTATCCATCACTCACTGGCCACCAAGAAAAATTATCGAAAGGCCACAGAGGCAGCAGAGTGGTGGGTCGGCCCTTCATGATGACTGGAAATTGTGACGCTTCAACAAAGATTCAACTTATTGTCCAGGTTATATCATCGCTGCTGACGCCGCCGCCGCCTGATGAGGTACATAACAAAATCTAAGTGTGTGTGAGTGTGTGTGTGTTTTGCAAGCAGGTGTTCCTTTTTAAATTTTTAAACACCATACAAGCTTTTTACACAGAATTTTCCTTGATTTTTTTTCTTCCCTCTCTCCTTAAAGGCATCACTGTCCTTCTCTGGGATGGTGAAAAATGCAGAGGAAAGTGGCAGGTCATTCATCTCTTTTGTCCCAGTGGGTGGTGTTGGCCACAGGTTGACTAATGGTCCTGTTAAAATGCTTCAGCTGTCTGAGTAATGACAAGGTATAAAAAACAAAGCTGACTGTAAAGACCACTAATCTGGAATCTCCTAACCGTATTCCACGGATGAGCTTGGATTTAACAAAAAAACTTTTTTTTCAATGTAACACACGAAAAGCATGAATTGCGCGACTCTTTGTGTGTGTGTTTCTTTTATCAGAGCCAATCAGAGCCAATTGTATTTGTCAAGATTAGATGCCAGCATGTGCATATGGCCAACACTGGTGGGTGTGTCTGTATTGATGGCCAGTCTTTTGCGCCAGAGAACAGTTCACTTTATTTGGTCCAGTGAACATCCTCTGTGTTAGTACAGTAGAACGAGTAACTAGTGGTAGTGCTTTTTAGCAGTACTTCCACATGCGCCTTGAGTAAAAGAGAAAAAACTGTGACCAACGGTGCAGCTGCGAGGATCGCTGAAATACCGTATGTGGTTGCGTGCAGGCTAAGAGGTTGCAGGTGGGACAGACCGAGCAAACAGAGTGTCAGGTCACACATTTCCTGGATGTTGCAGAGCCAAAATAAAGACTTTAAAAAAAAAAAAAAGTGCCAGATCTTCAGTCAGAGTCGAGCCTTTAGCCAAGTCAATGCGGTAAATGCAGCTAATAATTTAAGCGGGTATGTTCCGACTGATCCTTCTACGCAATTATCAGCAAGGTGATAATCTTTCAGATACTTAGAAGACGCAGCATGTTTACAACCTTGGCATTCAGACTGGTCACTGACCTGCCAGTAAACATGAGCAAGAAAATTTTGTTGTTGTTATTGTCCTTCTTCTTAAGAGAAAAGGTCTTGTGATGAATGTCTGTGAGGAACCAGGGAGCGCCACCTAGGGGCTAAAGGGAGTCACGGTGCTGATGGATTATCTCTCCGTCTGTGTTCAAACCAAATTAGATGCCTATCTAGCATCTGCAGTAAATACTTACCAGATACTACATCACACTGCAGCAGGAGCAACTTGTAGCCATCTGAACACAAATGTGAGCGCAACAAATGGGGACGTCACCTCGCTCAACCACAAAACCGCTGCGCAGCCTTCTGGGTTTTGGTGGCTGGGCCGGACCCGGTGAGACTGCAGCATTTCCCGGAGTTTAAAACGGAAACAGCCTTTACAAAGCCTCAACATCGCATTAGTGAAAAGACAGCAATGTTTGTGGCTTTTTAAACAAGATATTCAGTTGCGAAACACTGTCCTACCAGCCTTTCAACAGCAGATCACCAAGTACGATATCGGCCTTTAGAACTTGGGGGGCCAAACCTATTATCCTGAATAGCAAATTATTACTCTTGATATGTTTCTGAAAGGTTACATGAGGTTGACGGCAAGCGGCAGGCCTAAAAGAAAACACAAGTTAAACCAGTTAAACTGACCATCTCACCGGCCCTGCCCCCACTCTTCTTATTGCTCCTTGCGCCCTTCGTGTCTGTTAAGTCAGCACGAGGACTTTATGATGCCTGGATATTAAAAAGCAGTTTCTATTATGTCCGAGAGCCGAGTGGAAACAGCCACGCTCATGCTAGGTAATTAGGGGAAGCAGGCGAGGGGATATTTATGAATGCGGGGCGAGTCAAGAGGGAGACCGGGGGGAATTGGTCTGTAATGTCCTGCTGTCAGAAACACTTTGCTCTTTAACTCGGTACAAAGCGCTCCTCGACTAGAAAATCATCCTCAGTGTTATTTATTTTACGCAACGCCTCTGGATCATCTGCTTCATTCGAACTTAGTTATGCATCTGGCTAAATGGCGTCAATCTGAATGATGGTGAAAGTGGGGCAAACAAGTTTTGGTTGCTGCTTTGGTCCATTCAAAAAGGCTCAACTAACAGCCTTTTTCTAATTGATTTATACAGATTACTGTCATGATGCTCTAATTTATATCTCATGTATTCCTGTCATGTCACGCAGTGAACTTTGAGAACCATTTTACACCACCAATGTTTGTTTTTTAATTTAAAGCATCATTGCAACTAATTTGAGATGAGATTGTGAGCGTTCACTTCTGATACTATGGCTGGCGGAAATCTGATACTCTGGCTGGACATCTGATCAGCTGACCTGACTGCAAACTCTTAAGAACATCGGTATAGAAAGCAGAGTTGCAAAACCAATTTCAACTCGACAGACCTCAGAGCAAACGCATGTTGCGTAACAGCAACGTATGAAAATGGTTCGTTTTAATAGAGCCGTCAGGAAATAACTGTTGATCGGTGTTTACCTTTTCAGTTTCACCTGGGGCCCCATGTACAGACCAAACACACACACACACACACACACACACACACACACACACACACACACACACGCACACACACACACACTACATCTGTTACCTTGTACAATCAGGGTTGTGGCTTTTGGCCCCAGTGCAGCTGTGCCGTTTCTTGTCTTTTTTCCGTTCCAAAACATTAAACAATATTTTCAGGCGGCCAACCCCTCCAGGCCTTCAGCTCAATAATAGTTTGAGGCTGTGAGTGGAGTGAATGTAGGTAGTTTAGACACCTCAGGGGCCTTGAGGGGCTGTACCGGGCTCCCATAGGAACCACAAACCAGCACAGGTTACACACAAGTTTGTTCCTTTTCATTTTTTATTTATTTTATTTATTTATTTATTTACTTTTACAGCTTGGGGACAAAATGAAGCCTTAACCTTGTAATCTACTCAATGTATCCCCAGATAGCACTGGATTTAGAGTCGGGAAATTACACATCAAGCCTGAGAAGCTCGAGGAGATGTGATTTTTAACCATTGCAGATGAAAGATGGCATGACAATACGTGACTTTCTCCCTTCTCTACAAGACTGTGCTGCTTCTTTTTTTTTCTTGGACATTGCCTTCCCTTCCCTTCCCTTGCCTTGCCTTCCCTTTCCTGCACCATGAATTAATGACCTGAGAAACAAAGTTCAAAAAGAAGAGCAACACTGTGTTTATTTACCCATAGAATTATTTCAGGAGGTTTCAGTTTCAAAGGCCGGGAGAAATGTAATGTGACAGCAGTCTCTCTGCCACCTGTCAAGGTGCAGCTTTAGTGAAAACATTCCAGCCAGGCCTCTCGGCAGAGCCGGCTCCAGCCCACTAAGTCTGCTTCACAATCACTCCTCTGTTCGGGACTCTGGGTGGGTCCTGCTCCTTCCACCCACAGCACTGTGAAAACAACCCAATCTCCAACACACTCTCACTCTGGCATGCCCACATGTAAACACACACACACACACACTCTTGCGGGTCTACTAAACCCACTGCCCACCTCAGTGCAGCAGTACCTATGGGAAACCTGACCTAACCCAAACCTCAGTGCTGCCACTTGCCATTATACTCCCATCCATGTGCTTCATTAAAAACATGTGTCCGTACGTGTGTGTGTGTGTGTGTGTGTGTGTGTGTGTGTGTGTGTGTGTGTGTGTCCGTGCACTTGTGTGCTTAACACATGGAAGCATGTAAGTGTAAATGCCAAGATAATCCCGCTGTAACATTGGCCGCGACTCTACACTCTTCTGTTTAATTTAAGTTTCTAAGGAGACGGTGTAGTCGTGGAGGAGAGGAGACCGCCCAGGCACATAATGAGGTGACTTATTGTATGTTTTTTTTTTTTATTATTTCTAATTTGTCATCAGTCTGAATGCGTCATTCGGAAGTGTTAAGCTTTGCACCAGCTACCAGGCCTCAGGATAGGACGTACTGCACAATATACCCACTTATTGGGTATTTTTACAAACGACAGTGAAAATGTCCCGCCTGTCCTGAGTGACAAGGCGTCATCTTTCCTCCAGCATCTTTTCTTTGGAGGTAGAGCTCGTCCAAAGCGTTCGCCCCATGAATCATTGGAGACAGACGATGCTCCTCCAGCCTGAACGGCAGAGGGCCCACCAAGCCAGAGGCGAACGCGGAGTGAAGGGCTGCTGCCAGGTCGGGGGAACAAGTACATCTTGGTGTGTGGTACAGGACACTGGAGTGCGGTGAGAGGCGGGCTAATGCATCTCAACTTAGACCACACACACACACACACACACACACACAAAAGTAATCACCGCATGCAAACACACACCCAGCCGCACTTTAATGTAACCTCCCTCGCGCGCATGCTCACTTACGACACTTTAACGCAGCAGCAACATCAAAAGTACCGCCGGCCAAGACAAACAATCCCGTAACGATGCCGCGCCCCCCACCTCTCCACCCCTCCCCCACCTTCCAGTGACGGGAGGGGCAGGCGAGTCTCGCCGTTTCCACGGCTTGTTGCATTAGTTAAACGCTCTCAGAAGTGCCACGTCTTTGACGAACCGCGGTAAGTGACATAATAATCGCGGTGCCGCGTGTCGGGCCATCCGGCTCCGCCGCCTCGGTGCCTCGCAGGGGAGGCGGCCAAATAAACAGAGATTAGATTTCAGAAAAGGCAGAAGAAGGCGGAGGGTGCCTTGTTAGCATTCCTCAATCACAACGCTGTTATCATTTCTCTCGGAGTTTACGCCACCGCAGCCGAGGCCATTTGTCTCTCCAGAGGGCACACTGGGGGGCTCTGTGTCTGTGTCACAGTACAGGCAGGTAGGCAGGTAGGCAGCCAGGCAGGTAAGCAGACGGACATGGGTTCAATCTGCTCATTACTGCCGCCGAGCCGTCAAACGTCGCAAAATTCAATATGAGACCTGGGCTGTTTAGGGCAGCAGTACACACCGATGATAAAAGAGATGGAAAAACTTTAGCGCTGCTCCTCACGGGTTGTTTTAATTGAATCAAATTGAATTGAAAGCCTTTACTGTCAATGTACTGTCAGAAAAACTAAACTTGGTCCAAAAAGATACAAATAAAAAGCACACAGTAAAATAATAATAACTAAAAATGCAAGTTTAAAGTGCAAACTGACCAATTGTGTTCAGAAGGACACCGTAAATACCCACTGGAGGCAATGTCTGCTCTCACTGCCTCCAACACTGAGGTTTCAGTGCACCTTCACAGGAGGTGACTGTGTAGCAGCCCTCCAGTGGCGCAGACCTGGCTGGTGGGCTGCTGTGGCAAAGTCAGGCTAGCCTCTAAAAACATCACACCAGCTGTGATTCAAAGTTTCTCAGTATAAAAAAAAAAGGCCCTCTCACCACATGTGCCAACTGTAAAGCAGCCACACTGGAGTGCAGCTCAGGTCGCGCATTTCCGTGCACGTCCGGCCCAGTCCGAGTGACTGGTAGCCAGACTCAGCAAGTGTCAGACAGTGACTGGCTTAGATTCTTTTAAAGTTGTGGCTCTCAGCTTGCGCCACACAATTGTTGCAGCGGTTACTGCCTGTTTACCACGTGTGGCGCCACAAATGACCACAGCAAGGCAACTGCAGTAGGCTGTTTTAATGGTGAGCAAGGCAGAAAATGTGTTTTTTCACATCCACTTCTGATTGCAAACCAGCCAATTCATCCTCGAAACGCCAATCAACAGCTGAACGGAACAGCTGGCTTCATACCAAGATAATTCCCAGCACTTTAGACAAACAGTACAGTAAAACTTTTTTAGGTGGACATACAGCTTTAGTTTGAAGGCAAGAAATAAGGACACTCCTGCAATGAAGGAAGCACAAATGAGAAAGTTCTGAAAAAACAAAAGATCCTCTGAAGTATTTGTGTCACAGCCATTGTCGGTGTATTCAGTTTACCCAAACAGTGCAGACTCTATTGAGTGATTCTTCATGGGCTCAGAGGTTAAAGTTTGTCAATAAGAAATACCACACAAATAAATGTGATTTGGTCTGTCACTCTCAATATTGACACAGCCAGCGCCCCCTTCGCCTTCACTCCATTTTCTCCAACATCCCCATTTCCTGCCTGGTAATAAGCACCTGAATACATAAAAGATGACGCTCAAGTCCTTCCTGTTTATATTAATGTTTTATTTAGTGTTTTGTATTATCATAATCAAAGTTCCAATAAAAATAACAAAGTAGAATAAAATATACATATCAAGTGACAGCCTAGTTCCGTAACCTGTCCCGTGTGGAATCTTGATGTTATGTTAACAAACAAATTAGCATTTAAATGAGTCCTGCATTTTATCCTTCAAGGTTATGGTGTTATGGATATTAAATTAGAGTGTGCGGATTTGCTTGTGCGCGCACTTGGGTGTGTGTGTGTGTGTGTGAGTGTGTGCGTGCGTGAGAGAGAGAGAGAGGCGGGTGTTTGTATTTGCCTGTGTGTGGTCCGTAAGCTGCCAACCGACACGTCCCCCAGAGAGGTGTTACAGCAGGTTTGTGTAGGATTGGCTTGGGAGAGCCGAGTGAAAATGTGCACGTTCCGGTGTGCACGTGGGTTCGGGTCTGTTCGCTCTCAATGGAAAAGCAGTCCGAAGGCTGTCTCGAACTAATTTGATATGCTTCTCTCCTGGCGTGAAAAAAAAAACAAAACTACAAAACTACCGCAGATAAAAGTTTCCGTCTGGCTACTGTAGATGCCCAATATTTCATTTCTCCAACCAGATCGGAGTCGGCACACTGGTTTCATTCATTGCCTGCCTTGGATTGTGATCTTCAACGGCCATAGATTACAGCGAGGATGCCCCACACACGGCACCTGGGCAAAAATGCCAACATCAAATAAATCAACACTGTACCTGCCAGACTGCTCCACTGCATGTTTGTAATGTCAATTTAAAAACAGATGCCCCAGGGGCCCTTTGGTTTCTCAGGTAGAGCAGGTGACACATGCACCGGGTATCAGACCCTTTCTGCATGGGCCCACTCTTGGCTGCGGTTGGAATGCAGCTGTCACAACAAAATTAAGTGTAACTGATACACTGAATCAGGATAAAGATGTTCTTCATCAGCAGCTTTTCCTTACTGTAAATACGGTGGAACAGTTTACAGACGTGGTCAAACTAAACATGTACGTATGTATGTATGTACATACATACACTACCGTTCCTATCGTAACATATCGAACTTGTGTCACTGATATGGAATGTGTTTTTTTAAGTATATGCCCTGAGATTATGTTTATTTTCCCTTATCTGAAACAACTTTTGGATGCCATGTGGTAAATGGTGCTGGTTTGCTTTATGGATGATTTTTAACGGTTTTGAGGTCGACCAACTCCTTGATTTTTAGTTTATTCAGTTTTTAGTTTATTTGATGAACAGTGGGTTTGTTTGTTCTCAGTAGGTGGTTTTATTCACAATTGTTATTGGTCTTTTTTGAAGTGTGAATATTGATATTATGAATATAATATAGATTTGTCAATTCAATGATCTGCATCATTCTGCATCTGGCAGGAGGAGCCGTAGTCCTAACCACAAAACTTTAAAGAAACTGGTTAAAGTTTAGAAAGCAGTGACTAAGACGCACGTCACCGCTACACTTGCCGACGCAACAAATCAACCATCTACAGTTTCTCCATACATGGTGTATTTGCTTGGAGGTTTCATCAAGTCACACCTTCAGCAGGCTGATGATATTGTACCAAGTGCAACCTCTACTACAAACTAATCTCTTTAATATAATAGATTTGCAAACATGCTCAGATACATGTTTTTAATCTACCCCTTGTCAGCTCAGCAACTACAGTAAAACGTGGATTAATTTGTAAGCTAGGTGATATGTGGATGCCACTCCTTCCCCCATATAGGATTCTTATGGCACAATGTCTCCTTCAGTTCGGTAGTGAATATGTATGCTAATACAGTTGCTCATAAAATCTTTTTTTTTTTTTTTTTAAGAAAGAAACATCTGTCTGTGGTATTAAAAAGCAGAAAAGCTCGTATTCAAGAAAACAGACACAGTTTCACGTGTTATTAAATAGACGTGGCGATGACTTTGCCTGAGGTGAGTTTAGTGCTTGAGTATCAAATACATTAAGCGCCTACATGACTTTCCTTTCTGTCGTTTACATCATTTTCAAGGTAAAGCCCAGTTAGGACTGTCTTGAAGTTGTTGCAGGTGTTGGAGGAGACGATTCACAAAAGTCACTTTATTTAAAAACAACTCAAACATTAATTTAACTTCATCTTAACAAGAGTTATTTCAGATTTTTTTTCTCTTCAGCTTTATGAAAGCGGTTTCACTGAAAAGTGAGGACTAGGGTTCACCAGTAGATTAAGGCCGTACAGGGCACACTTGGACCACTCGGGTCTATTTTTACTTCGTTATCGTTGACTGCAGATCAAGATTTGGGTATTTCAAAGCACATTGATCCATCACAGCGCCCGTTAACCTGGAAGCACTCAGCGCCCAGAGCGAACCATTTCCTGACGGCCCCTACCTTCACCAATTGCCCATGTCAGACATCATTTATTTATTCTAGCCTTTCTTACCCCGTGTAGTTCTGGACCATGAGAAAACTAATTAGTAAATTTATGGAGCCTGGTTTCAAGCGCGGGCCTATGTGGCCGTGTGTCTGATATGTTTTTGTGGGTTTGTGACAGGAAGTGAAGATTTACAAACGGAATTCGCTTTAAGACGTTCCAGAGTTAGGTGGAGCGCTGTTACTTCGAGGTCAAAAAAATTTAAATTCCTACTCCGCCCCTTTAAACATCCAGCAAGCCCTTGTGTACCTTTTAAAAATCAGAGTAAGGGCTCTGCTGCATTTTCTATGTTATTAACACCCTTGAAACGTTACACAGCATTTTGATGCAATATGCAGAAAAATCTTTTATGCGCTTCAAAAGGTCTGGCAGTGTCAGACAGACACAGACAAATGCAAATTACATTTTTTTTGTATTATTAAGAAAACAAAACAACAACCTGATCCTTGCACCTGCTTGCAATGGACGTGTTGCTGTAACATCCAGCTTTGACCTGAATGGAACAGTGCATGTGCATAAGGGAGCACAAGGGTTAATGGGAGTGACCGTACTCAAGAAAATTGCACTTGATAACTAAAGAGTGTCTCTTAATGCGATAAATCACAAATGCACGCACATTGTGTGCAAAAAAACTTTTTCCACCACTGCATTTTAAAAGATCCATAAAAAAAACTTGACAGAAAGAACAACTGGCAGAAAGAGTGATCCGACTCTTATGTCATTCCCAGCGTTGTTTTCAGTAAAAGTGGTAAAAGTTTTTACAACACTTTTACTACCCTTTTTTATATTTGCATTATGTTCTTCTTGAGCAAAACGGCAACAGAGGGTGGAAGCAATCTGAGAATGAACGCCGGCCACCATATACACACAAAAATGTGCGAGCGCTCAGCTCAGAGGCGTTCACTCATCATTGAAATGCAAAGGATCCTTTTTGAATGCGCGCTGAGGAAAAAGGCACACCTCCTCCTGTTGGATCTTTCAAACCCATGTTTTGGTCGCCCACCGCCGCCCCCCCCCCCCCCCTGCTCCCAGCTCCCCATCACACATGCATAAAGCACTACGGCGGGACTTTAAAGGCCTGTTTGAGGTGTTTGAACTCATCATTACCGGCTGAAGCCTGGGGAGCCGCTCAACCCGGCAGCCTTGTTGATAGATTGTAACTGCACGCTGCCAATTGATTGACCGCCCTGCACTCAATGTAATATGCATTTGTTGGAGGTTACAGGTAAAAAGGTAAAGCCAGTAATGACTTCCCTTCTTGTCCTTTGGCAACTGACCCTGTGCAAAAGCTGACGGACACTTAAAACCCACACCGAAGCAGCCGAGCGGGATAGTTGTGCATTCCTCTCTTAATATTCCGCTTACAGGGCGAAAGATGTGGGGTTTTTCCCTTCTTTATAATCAAATAATAATTATTCCAAAAGGAGAGGGACTACACTCCTTTGGGGACACTTTCTCTGTGTGTTCTTTAAAACCGGTATTTTTTTCCTCGGCCGTCACAGGTTTGGCGCAATTAAACCTCCGTCCATGTTCGGAGACAATCAGCGCCTCCTCTCGCCTCACTCTTTCCAGTCTTTGGCCCTCTGTTTTCTAAACGTGTAAATGATTACCACCAAACTGAAAATCAGGTATTCAAGAGTGCGGAAAAATACACATATGGCACGGTCTTTGAAAAAGTGTTGCATTTGAAGTATAAGGAGCAGAAAGAGAAAAAAAAAAAGAGAGGCGGATGAATGGAGTGAGGCTCAACGTACAGTTGCACAGGTGCGGATAATGAAGCTTCTAGAAGAGAAAACAAAATGTACAGCAGAGAGTCAACACCTCTTTTTATTTTATTTCAGAAGCCAAGACTGCGAGAAAAATATATTTTATTGCCAAAGTTGTGTGCACTGGCACGGAAGCACGCGCTGGGAAATATCCGGTCAGTATAGGTCGTTTTATATTGTACAGTACCTCTGTGTGTAATTTATTCAAATTAATTAATCTCACTGAATAATGAAATATAAAATAAATGAATGAATGAATCTGATTAATTGAAATCCCACAAGATCTTTGCTCCACTGTGTCCAATCTGGATTTGGAGATCTCGGTTTAGTAGTCTAAGGGTGTGTTCTTGTTCCACTTAATGACATCTCGCATTTTTGTTCCTGTGTTCTGGACTCTTTTGGCACCATCACCTCGAGTTCTGCTCTGCTGGGGAGAACCCTGACTTTAAAATTGTTGGAGATCTCTGACATGAAGAGGCCCCCGGCGGGACTGAGACCACGCACCTGCTTGTGCGATCAAATGCGAGATTGACTGAGGCTCGCCCACAAGACACATTAAAACAAACACTCATGTTATTGGCGTGAATCCACAAGTTTTGTTTTGGTTTTTTTGTCATTTTACATTTTTTTACTGCCATTGTCAGAGCTTTTTTTGTTGACCTTTCCGCCACTCTCTGCTCCAGCATTTACTCTTGTGTGGTACCTCAGTGCAATAACAACCATCCATCTAGATATAGTGGTGGGCCGGTCATCGTGTGGGGAGCACAGGACACAGGGGAGAGCTCGTGAGTTGAAAGCAATACCTAAAAATATATAGCGATACATTCCTGTTGATTTTTTTTTTTTTTTTCTTTTCATGCCTTTTTGTTGACCTTTTGTCTGCTGGATGGAGAGATTAGTTTCATACCGCCAGCTAACCAAGATATTTTAGCACTTTTTGTTTTGTTATCATAGACTGTCCAACACATATTAGAGGCGTGGCTTATTTGCACATTATTATTTTAAGCCTCAGCCTCTTGTTCCGCGTTGCTTGTCCCAGAGGACGGCCGGCACCGAGTACTAATTGGTTCCAAAGCGAAACATAACACAGGCTTCACCAACGAGTGTCCGCCTTCATCACCACAGGACCGTAACGAGTATTTTGAAAACAACGCAGAGGGGCTGATAAGAGGCCAGGTGGGTAATTGATGTGGTTACTAAGTAGCTCATTTACATTCTCGAACTAAGGAATCAGAAAGAGAGGAGGGGAATTAGACAAAGTTGTGGGGGGGGCTACAGACAAAAATGACAAAATGAAGGAGAATTCAGAGTGCAAAGAACTCTGAAGGTAACTAAGTGGGAAGGTTTATGGACAAATTTCTGAAGAAATTTTTTCTTTTCAAATTAATGTGTAAAGTCCAATACCAAAAGCTATTAGACCATCAACGTAACAATCCACATCATCTTTTTCATGTTGTGTCCACACAGGCTGGTGCTGCCAATCAGAAGGCTCTGAGCTGATGTAGCCACTTTCGTTGTAGCCTCACCCAAATCTTAAATGTTCCGGTTACTATACAAAATGAAAATTGGGAAGTTGATGGAGAAGAAAAACCTTTTAAATGATACCAGACTTTGTGTTCTGACTCACGGTGTCCATCACTTTCATCACATCCCTAAACATCCAATTATTCTGCTTGCAGGCCCCGTTTGGACCAAAGCTACCAAGTGTATTGTTACAGTATATACCAGCATGGTGCAGCGCCACATACACTGTTCAAAAAGTAAGGGAACGGTGCCACAGAGGTGCCCCTCTCTCCTTTTCTTTTTTTTAATAACTTTTTTCAAAAAACAAAAAGGCCATCTGCACCAGATGCTAGCTGGAATCATTAGACCATGAGCTAAATGAGTGGTGCCATCCCAAACAGGAGGGCTTTGTGCAAAGCCCACCTGCCCTGGGACAAGATTCTCTCTGGGACTCTTGAGCTCAAGGCAAAAGAGTGGCAAGGCTCACTCTCCCAGATGAAGCTAAATAGACCCGTGGTTATTTATCAGTGCTGGAGCCACTCAACTTGTCACTCCTCACTCTGCTTCCTCTCCGTTCGACCATTCATTCATCGAAGCATGTCAGCCCGGACAAAGGGAAACGGGTTCATCAATCAGGACAAGTAGCCTGGGTGAAAGAGGCCAAAATTGCATGTCCAGCTGGCCGATAAGGCAGATTAGAATACAGCGTCGGGTGCCACTTTAGGGGTCGTCTCGTGACTTTGGCTGTACTTTGGATTATGTTGAGACTCAAAAACTTTAGAAGCAATGACACAAGGTTGCAGGTTGTTGCTGCTTATAAAAGGCATTTCCATTCAGACAAACATTTGAAGGCAATGCAGGCCAAGGCTGTTAAAAACTATATAGCAACATCTTTGTGAACCATCCAACTGCTGCTTTCCAGGAAAGCTTGTGAATTTTGCTTGGACAAATGGACCAAACACAAACTGCTTTATCAACAGTGTCCCTGGTTCTCCCTGACCCAACAAAACGGATGAATCAAAAGCCGGTTCGTCTGGACCCGCCACCAAGCCTTATGACCCACGTACCATGTGACCTTGCCCACCATCGTTCTTTGTGCTGGATGTGAAGAAACACAGGCGGCATGTGGAATTCTTTCTTCTCCACACGTTGCCAATAGCAGGACTTGTTTGCAGCAACTTAACTAGATTTACAATGTAGCGTGCTGCAGTGCTGTGTACGACGCCTGTAAGGACGCACAGAGATCTTTTAAAAAATCAATTTTCAAAATGTAGGAATCGTTCATAATCGTAGAGGATTAGAATCGCGATTCTTCCTTAAATTGATGTTTTTCCCCAACCCTAGTATAAACTCCCTCTCCCCCCCAGGCTACGGGCTAAAATTACAAGCTTTAGAATTCAAGCATTACTTGTTTGTAAACATTCTTAGAATTCTCACGTTTAGGTGGCTGAATCCAAAAATAGCACTGAACAATTGAGAAACAACAGAATTCATGCGAGAAGCATTATTATTCTGCACAAGGATGACATTAGTTGTAGCAGTGAGTGTGGGGGCGATCGGTGCATTATCCATCTCACAGACCAGCTGAACGTCTTCATTTGTGGCCTCAGGCCATTGCCTCAGGTCAACTTTGCAGGTTGTGCTTAAGTGATAGTGAGTCATAATTTGGCATCATATAATGAACGCTTTGGTTAGGGAGCCACGGCATAAATTGTTTCTAGCGTCTAATGAAGGTTTTTTTTTTTTTTTTTTTTTTTTTTTATGTGATAATACAGGTTATATAATCAATAGATGCTAACAGAGATGCGCTCTTCGCTTAATGTTCTTAGAGGTGCAATTTAAAACACAGTCATTAGCGGCAGGCATTTCCTTTAATCAGATTTTAGCCTCCTTCAAGTGAGGGATCCCTTTTGGACACTTGATTGGCAGGCGCTGCAGCGTGTTCTGCCTACTGAAGCTGAATTAGTATTAATAATACTATTATATAATAGTATTTTGTGTTCTGTATTACATTCACCGTTGAGCATATCAGGAGAATTATGAAGTATAACTGAGTGCATTCTGTTTTTTAAAAAAAAAGTATTTTATTCATTTTTACTAATTTATTTATTTATATCATTGGCGTTTTAGAGAGACTTTGCTCTTTTCATTCTTTGTTTTTATACAGCATTTTGTTTCAATGGTAGTTAGAGTTCCTCATAATAATGCTGAAAAAAATGATTATTTCTATTTACAATTCAAAATTATGTGTCTTCATACAACTTCATTTTTAAATTATCAAAATAAGAAGGTTTTTTGCAGGCAGGATGGGATGGGTTTTTTTTAACATATAAATTCTTACCATTTCAGAGGGGGTTAACACCGGGGATAACAGATCCTTTCAAAATGATGTTCAGATGCCCACTTTGACCTTCTTCAGCTGACAAGCAGCACTTCAAACGGCACAAACACTCATCATCGCATTGTTACTGCTGAACAACCGGCCGCAGTGATTATACAGAAAAACACTTAATAAAACCTCCTCCTTCATCAAGTGTCTAAATTACGTTTGTACAGCTCAGTGATTACTGACCATAGGAGGGTTCTGGAGCTGTAAAGAATATGGAGGCTCGTAAACGGCCCCATCGAATGGGTGACCACTCACTGGATGAATCACGTCCTAATAATTAAATTGTATGGCATGCCGAGAGTGTTAACTTTAGTGGATGCAGTTTTGACTACTCAATGGGCTTTTAAAGAAATTAAGTGATGGACTTAAGACATAATTTCTCTTTTCCAGGACACTGATTGTCTCTTCTTTTTTTTTCTGCTTTTCTTGGCTCTGCCGGCAGAACTGCCTTCTCCATTTGAGATGTACATCAGGCACATCTCTCATTACTAATATTGTCTCAGGTCCAAAAGCAAGTACGGATGAGTTTAAGACACATTCACCTACACTATTCACACATGTTAAAAGGTTAATTGATTTTTTTCCCTCACTAAATTCGCTACAAGTGATTCGCTCGATGAAGAGCTGAGATGAAGACAACTCAGAGCAAAAACCGAGACAAAAAATATGTACATGTCTATATATACATAGCTATAGTTGAAGACATAATTATATAGTTATAGAGTAAAGACAACTCACATGAAGAGACACAGAAAGGCTTATTTTAACATTTGCCACTTAATTTCAACATTTACATTTCATTTAATTGATTCCAAATGGTACAACTTACACTTACTTCCTGCAAAAGAAAAATAAAACCATCTGCCTATAGTAATTGGAAACCAGTCACCAAAGGGCAGGTGAGTTGCCAGAATATGAACAGTAACACACTGAAACACATAAGAAAGCCATTAGAGAGATTTTTTTTCTTCTCATTACACCCAAATTTGTCTTCCACCTTTGACCTCACTTAATTTCTGTTAACGTGCAGACATGCATCCACAGATAGCCTCAAGATTTTTTGTAACAGAAGGGGTTCTTGTGCTGCAGACTTCATTCAACTACCTGAATCCTTTTAAAGTTTTTTTTTCACTTCACAAAGCTGCTGGAAATTCATAGCAATCTCAGTAAATTAACATCTGCACTCTACCGCTGCCTTTGCATGGCCGTCTCTGGAAAACTAGAGGACAGACGCTTCCTTTTTTCTTTCACTGAAATTTTTTTCAGCTATCAAAATGGGGTTAGACATCAAGCTTATTCCGGATCGATGAACATAACTGTAGGCTAGTGCCATTTATTACACTAAAAATGGCCTACCTGTCTCTTCTGAAGAGTGATAGATGCATGCAGTCCAATCTAAAATTACTCATAAAGAGTAATTGGGTCCACATCAAAACTTTCCTCTTCTGAATCTTGTACATATCATCAAAAAAAGACTGCCTGGAGTCGAGCCGCCGCATGATAGACGAGCATTTCTAAGTATGGGGCCACAGCATTGTGCGTGCCATGAAGCTTATTTTATAGGGTCCATGATAGATGTTGTTTAGAACGATTTAAACGGCCCTTATGCTGGTGTCAGCATCTGACCCCTCCGCAGTGATAAAGCTATCAGAAAAAGAAAGTAGAACCACAAGTGAAATATGGAGGGAGGGCTGCGTGTGCCAGATAAACCCCGGCAAACTGGGCAGCCGCCCAGCTCCAGGAGGGGGAAGCCTACCGTCTGATCTGCATGAAGTGCAAAGAACAGAGGTGAGGGGATCTGTGGGCAAACGCAAAAAGTGGCCTCAGCTGAATTACCTGCGACGTCCACTTGGGCGAGGAATATCAAGATGGTTCAAGTCGCAACTAAATGCAGGTCTGACACCCGAACCCTCTTCAACGTGGCTCAAAAGTTGCAGAAATGTCAGCGTTTCTGATCACGTGTTGAAGACTCCCGGAGATGCAAGACTGCAAGTATCACAATGCAAAGACGTGCGACCTCGCCTGCAGTTCTAACACGCTGACTGTGTCACTAGTGTCAGTGCTGTGATGTGAATCTGACGCCGGGCAAAGTAAAATGGTCTAGTGATTAAGGTTATTACAAGGTTTTGCATTTTAATATATTTTAAAAACCACCAACCGCAAGCCGGATATACACCCACTGAGTCATGCACTTTTATTGAAATCCTCATTGACGTGACCATTTTACTGTAAAACCACAGGCTGTGGGTTTTTTTTCCACAGCAAAGTTTCAGGAAAAATATCTTACTTCGTATGTATGGTTTGTCCAAGTGGGAAATTGTGTATCACTCGTCTCCTCAAAGTCACACTCTTTTTCATATAGAAATAAAAGACACTACGACGACTGAAAGAAACTCCTTTGATCTTGAAGAGACAAAGAGTTGAGGAAATTGCAAAAGGTGAGAGGAAGGAACATCGGTGGAGGAAAGGGTTTTACTCCTGCTCCACTCAGTCCACTATTCTCCATCATAAAGACACTACATGGTCCAACTGAGAGAACGGTGGTGCCAAATGAAAGTCAGATCTGCTATAATCTGGATGTGCAGTGTATCAGACCTCTTCAAGCAACGAAATAGAGAAACATGAGGGGGGAAAAGTCCCTCACTGGTGTGAAAGAGAAATAGAGACCATGGGTGAGACATGGAAGCCTCGGATCTGACGGACTGTCCAGGTTATGATGACATTTATGGACTCGTGAGTTAACTCAGTTCATATAATACACTTGCGCCACCTAGTGGCAATAGTCTGTACAGCAGTCATGGTACAAACCTACCGGTAACTGTAACAGCGCAACAGCACAGACCCCACATCTTCAAACAGACTTGGGGAGAGACAAATGGTAAAAGACGTGTGTGACGAGGATAAACATTTCAGTGGATGTATGTGTGGATCTAATACTCATCAATGTAAACATTAGCCCTAAAGACTGGCCCACAATTAATAAAATCAAACTATGCTTGAAAATACAGAGGATTGTTTTGCACCTTACAATGCACGAGTTATGTAATAAATGTGTTCAATAATGTTGAATAAACTGATTTTGACTAGTGTCACATCAGTCATAGTCAATATTAGTTATTACTTCACACTATCATGTTTTTGACCGTTTAAACAGAGATTGAATATTATATTGAATGGGGAAAATGTATTGTTTCAAAGTATAGTTATAGAGTGTAGCACAAAGAAAGAGTTAGAGTTAAAAGCAGCTGTAATGTAAAGATGAAAACAGAGAGTAGTGATAAAATGGTAAATAACATCTGACCAAAACTCTGTATTGCACAGTTTTATATTAAAAAAAAAAAAAAAAAAAAAAAAAAAAACCTTAATAATAAACCTTAGATAACCCTAGAAACTAAAATCTATTTCCACAAAAAATGTCTACACGAGTCAGGTTCAATGTGGGTCAACAACGCCATCTAGTGGGTAACACAGCAAAACAAGTCTAAAAACCCTGTCAAAGCAATGAAACTACACAGGCAGGGCGGCCAACAGTAGCATGTGTAATACATGCACCCTCACACAAATAGCCTGACTTAAACCAGGGCAAATACACACCATAAAGGGTCTCCACAGCCATTAGCCTGCCACCATCCAACCCCCTCATCCTCTGCATCCTTTTCTCTACCACCAGCTCACTTCATGTCCTCTTTCCCTACGTCCATGAATCTCCTCTTTGCTCTTCCTCTCAACCTGACATTCCCAACCTTAGCATCCTTCTGCCAATACATTCACTGTCCCTCCTCTGGACATGTCCAAACCATCTCAGTCAGGCCTCTCCAGCTTTATCACCCAAACATTTATGATGCACTGTCCTTCTGACGGCCTCACTCCTGATTCCCACCCAAAGAGAAGCTCAACATGCTTCTCTTTGGTGGTAGCATAGCTACCACCAGCTTTGCCTCATGTCTTTTCCTCAGTGCCACAAAATTTTACAAAACCGAGTAATACTTTATTTTGAAAAACAAATGGACACAGGATGTGGCTTTTTTATGGCTTTTTTTGGCTTTATTGTGTAGCTTTACAAAGAGGAAGACAAGAGCAACAAGACATAAATAAAGACGGGAAAACCAGAGCCGTGCTGGATTACAGATTTCTCGACTTGGCCACTTTCCAGAACTGAAGTCATCATAAAACTAGTGGCAAAACTAGTGAACTAGTGGAATGTTGCTATTTGTTGACACCAGTTCCTTGTAGCAACATTGCAACCGCCATGAGCTGGGCTGATGTGAGTCCTCGTCTGACTCACAGAGCTCTGGTGGTCACAGCAGATTGCATCATGCATGCCAACAACTTAAATTTATTTATTGCATTTCTTTAGCACAGCTACATAGCAGGAGGAAGTCATTTTCTGGCCATTTTGCCCCCTGAGAAAGACAACTTGGGACTGACACAATGCTTTCAGAATTCTGAGGATATAATAAAACAAACACACGTGCGGGCACACACAAACACGCCACATTCTTTCATCAATAAATCATCTAAATAAATTAAAAGGCTCAGTTAGTAAAATAATCAATTGCTGCAGCCCTTCATCACAATTCTGGAAATACTGGACTCAGACCTTTTGACTTTTTGCAGCAGCAACAATGCCTAGAGTAGGATGGTTAATTCCAAAATATTACACCCTGGACAAGTGACCACACCTAAATGTATTTTCCAACGTGTCTGTTGTTGGATAGTTGGTCAGCCATCAGAATGGATTTGCAGCTCAGAGCTGTCGTTGAGATTGGCAGCGCTGGGTAGGCTGAAAGCTAACTCAATCTGCTGACTGATGATTTCAGCCTGTGGTTTCTTGCCTAGTGAAGTCTGTATTACAGACTGATCTCTGATAGTGTCGAGTCCCATGATGATTGTGTCTCTGAAGCATAAATAAATATGAGTCCTTGTCAATGCAAGACCATTACTTTCAATCAGAAATTATTCTCTTGCATTTCTTTGTTTCACTGTTTTGTGATCAGTGAGATAGAACACAAGCAAAATCCCAGCCTGAATGGACAGCCTATTTTAAAAAGAGACATAAATTTGCTAATTCCGCATATATGCATGCAACACACTAACTTTAACTCTCTGACATTCATTTATGCCTGCTTTACGGAATGTGGTATATCCAGCAAATTTCAAAGACAGACTAATCCACAGTTCAAAACTCTAAAGAATTAGCCTGGTGTCCTTGGGTTAAAATTTCAATTGACAGGACAGTGGCAACAGGCACAGCCAGCGGGCCAAAGCATGGGATGCAGGCAGTGCAATTATCCATCTAGAATAACCTGACACCCACCGCACGCACAAGACACACAGCTGCAACTGGTTTTATTTCTGCAAACTACAGTGTGAGGGGATTTGACACCAGTCTCGTGCAAATAAGTTTGCTAAGTGAGATGTGAGCCTGGCTGCGCAAATTGGGTGGCAAGTTTCAGCAAACTGGGGTATCTCCACGTGCATCGTTTCAACATCTCCACTGGAAAATGTGTGCGCAGAATACAAAATGTGTCATGCAGCGTCTCTCGTCACCTCACTAAGCAGAACTCAGGGCGGGTAAATAACTCACATTGGCTGTCAAACTGTGCTCTTAACACACACAGTTGCAGTTTCTTTCTGAACCTTTAATGCTATTCTGGCACTTTACAGTAAGCCAGGGGTACAAGTGTAGTATTATTTAAAATAGCTATGATCTAAACTTGGAAAGGAACTGGAGTATATTAGGGTTTGGAGGGGAATATATACAACATATGGAGCCAAAGGAGAGAAAATATCACTCTGCTTCCGCTTGGCTTATAGGCGACAGTTTCCATGCATTCACGTATTTGAACATTTCATAACATTTAAGTAGGTTTTTTCCAAGCAGGATGCAAAGAAGGGAATCTCTCAGTTGCCATGGCGACAGCTATGTCATGGTTCCAATAGAGTTTAAAGGTGGCACAGCATTTGGTGTAGCCTGCATTGGGAGTGGGCAACTGATGGTTCCTTGGCCTAAACGACTCAGTCGGATTAAAATATGTCTGTCCTACGCCAAAAGTAAGTAGGAATTGGAGTTTAAAAAAAAAAAAAAAGAATAAAAATAAATAAATAAATAAATAAAAGTAAGAAATATAGAGAACGCTGTGTGGCTAAATAGAGCCATTTTTGCAGTGTCATAATTCTAACAACAAGCATCCAGTACAGAGGAGCATTTATAATCAGGACAGAAATGTGCAAATACAGCACTACAACAATCCATGCACAAGCCACCTGAGCAACAATTGGGAATCTGCAGAGCAGCGCAAGTGTTTCGGATGCACTTGTGACCGTGTTTGCCTGTGGACCTTTGAGTGTTGCCACCAAACGAAATAAACAGCAATAGCTTGAAACAGTAATTTACCACTTTGTTTGGGGAAACGGACGTCAGCTGCCAAACGGACAAGGGATAACCCAAATCTCCCAGCAGGCTGTCGGACATGCTTAACGGTAACAACTGGAGAAGTCTTACCCTCGCGCCGCTTGGTTGGTCGAATCCATCGCCAAACAAATTTCAGCTTTGTTTCCCGACAAGAAAATGTAGTGCTTAGTCGGCCTTTGTCATCCGTCCTGTCGTTCTGGAAGCTGTTTTAGCCTTCCTCGTTACTTCAATTGGGTTACTTTCTCCGGTTACTGTGCCATAACTGTAAGTGTTTGTCGCAGACTTTTCCATTCGCACACCTCTTTCTGATTGTTTCTTAATTGTGCCGCGCGCCGGTAGAAGCGCCACCATGTGGCAAGAGTGCAGTCCAAGGACTCTCTTTTTCCCAGCAGCCGGCTTTAGTGCGTTCCAAAAGTGAAGACAACAGTGGTAGGAGTCTCGTCTCGGTGCCTTTTCTTTCTCTTTGTGTCTTTCGCTTTCAGAAAAGTCTCAGCCTTGGAAATCCCCCATACTGTTGTCAAATATGTGTGCTTCTCTGAGGTTTAACGTGAAGAAAACTGCTCTGAACTTTTACGTAGTAGATGTTTAGTAGACGGGTGTTTTTTACTGCCTAATCGGTATTGATTAATTTATCATGTAAACACACAGAACGATTCTTTCAGTCCTTCTCAGCCTGGATTGTTTGGACCAAATAAATACTTGTGACTCAAAATGTTCCCTATTCTACTTGTGTGAAAATGTGATGTTGATCTGTGAAGAATCACAGAACCAATGAACTGTTCCAGTTTCATTATGTGTCCTGGTGTAAATCCTATGCAGTCACAGATTTCTAGTTTTTGAGTCAGAGTTACTCTCTGTTTATGTCTTCAACTCGGGTGTTGATTTTTTTTTATTATTATTATTAATTATTGATTAGGTAGAAATTATTTTGATAGCGAAATCAGTCAAATCTAGTGTGGTAACTGAGCAATTTTCCTTTATCCTAGTTCTTCTAACCGATACATGGTGCAACTCTGAATTGAAATAAATAGGGGGAGGGGGGATCATAGGTACTAAATAAATTCAAATGTATTCGTAAATATGATTCACTAATCAAAACCCTCTCAGCAGATTCCAGTTAAAATCCGAAAGGAAGGATGGATTCCTTTCCCGCAAATTTATTGACTGACTCTTGACATCAAAGGATGCAAAAATTTGTCCTCTGCATTTGACCCATCATCTCCTGAGGGGGCGGTGGGCAGCGGCGGTGCCGCGCCTGGGAATCATTGGGTGATCTAACCCCCAAATTCCAACTATGAATACCATGTGCCAAGGAGGGAGGCAATGGGTACCATTTTCACAGTATGACGCGGCCAGGGATCGAACCCACATCCTACCAGTCTCAGGGCAGATAGTCTATACACGGGATCTCTCAGCTAGTAAATTCAGCATTCAAGACAAAGTACAATTTCAGAGGGCATATTCATAATTTTGTCACTTCAGTATCTGGAAATAGGAGCCATGTTGCTGAATATGTAATAGTGTGAAGCAACTGAACTGAGTTTTCTTTCATTTTTATTTCTTGCTTTCATTGTGTGGTATTGGTCTCCTCCTATGCATCAATCAGAGCTATTCTAGCAAGGCATCCTGGTTTGACAGGTTTCCCCACACTTCTATTAACGACTTTTAATTTATGCAGGACAAAGCAATCGTTTTCAACTTGTAACAGTACTTTTTCGGGTGCTATAAATAGGGTGAACTTCTGAAAAGGTCCATTAAACAGGCAAAAGAGTGATACAGTTTACATTATTGACAAGGACCAAGATGGCAAGTGTCATCTCCCAGGCCTTTACACTGTTGTTGCAATTACTCATCAATAGAAAAGCATTTTGTTAGGTTCAGGATTAACAACTGAGTATATTAACAGTTTAACTTCAAGTCTGTTTTTTAATGAAAATGCATCCAATCAAGCACAAATACATTTACACTGAATCATGGGTAAATTGTGACACACAGGAAGGTCTGTCTATTCTGCATAATGTGCTGAATGTCTTGTGAGCATTTTGCCCTATAATTATGGCATTTTCTGTCGGGGGAAAAAAGTATGCTCAGATACATTTTCTCTCCTATCAACCACTGATTAATTTGTGGAATTGTGGAATGTCTTTCCCAGTAGCTACGTTGTTCAGTAGGTTCTGTTTTCATCAGAATTAAAATGAAGGAATAAACATGAGACCAAGATGCAAATGTATTATGTCAAAGGAGCTCATAAACATCCCTCTCCACGCTTCTGCGTATTATGTTTCATCATTGTAAATTTTCACTTACAGGAGATGTTGTCACCCCCAAGATTACACAGTCACAAATCAATAATTCATGACAATATGCTAAATCAATTACTGGTCACGTTGGGGTGATAACAGTGTCTTTGTGAGACAAATTCAATTATCTGGTGCCAAAGGGCACATGTAAAATGGAAATTGGACAGGCCTTAATTGCTTGTCTATTTTAGCATTTTGGAATAGACAAGTTTACGTTAATAGTCCTTCACAACAGACAGCAGTCATATTGACAGGACATTGCTGGAAGACGTAGACTGAAATCAACAGTTTGTAGAGTGGCAGTTTTAAACCAGTAAACCAACAGGTGCAAGAAAAGCCAATGACATTGTTTGTTTGTGCTTACCTTAATGGAATGGGGTCCACACAGAAAACACCTGTGTTAATTAATACAACTTTTTGGGGGATCGATAAGGTTGCTATTAAAACAACAACAACAAAAACAACTCCAAACATCCAACATTAAATAAAAATAAGGATATAGGAATGCTTTATTAATCACACACTGGGACAATTTGCTTAATTACAGCAGCATGCACAGTGTATGAGATTAAAAAAAAAAAAAAAAAAAGATAAAAAATTTGACATTTCTAATATTTGAATAATACTAAATTTTATTAATGACACCAATTTGTAACCCCGTAGAAATCAATACTATGGTTTCTTAAAAATGTGCCAGTCGGTTCTGAATGTTCTGTGAAGTCACTGAGGCTGGACTCGAGCTCGAGGTTACAGTGGGTCACAGGAAGGGACCGTCTCAGCTGGTGTCTAAACGCAGGCAGGACATCAGGCCTATCCTCTCCCGCTGACAACTTGGGCTGCAGAAGTGCTCCGGCGAGCAGACCATTTGTAACCGGGGACTATTTTTCCTTCTTCTTCTTCTCCGCCGTACACTTGGGCCGGGGTAAACAGCACCGCCCCGACGGCTGTTTGTTCGAAGTGTGGAACGATCTATCGCACAGCGCCGGGCTCGATTGACACTGTCTGCTGATCTGCTACTGCGGATTGCTCAGAATAACAAGGCTGCTCGCTAATTCCCGTCTACCGTACCGGGGCTTTCGCCGAAACAGCGACAGAGTAGGGTCCTCAAAAACAGCAAATAAGGCAGGCAAGAAGGCTGCGCCGGCGGAGTCCGCACCCCAGAATGGCTTCGGGAGACCTTTACGAGGTAGGATAGAAGCTCGTCCGAGAGACGCGCTCTATAATATTGACGAATAATGGAATTAGGAAGTAAAGGGGAGGGCGTCGCGTATGTAAAAAGCGGTGTACTAAGCCCTTTAACAGGGCGAAACTAACCCCCTGGCGAGCTCCGCGGAGACAGCGCCTGTCGGCGTGTGCTTCCGACTTTACGTCGCTTTCTGACACACTTTGGACGCGATTGTTGCCGACTGTTTGGCGAGCAGGCGAGGTGACACGTTCCGGACACACAACAACTCCGCCAGTCGCCGAGTTGGAAGTGGTGGTAAAGTGACAGCGGCGCTGAGCGGGCGACGTGCCGAACGTTCTACGCGCTGGTCGCGGAGGTGCGCGGGCATGCCGAGAGATATCGGTCACCAACGGCCGACAGCGGGGTGGCTGTCCCCGGGCACACAACTCGCGTGCGCGAGCCCGGCTTTTTGTGTGTGTTTGTGCGTGTGGCTGTGGCTGAGAATCCGTGAGAAAAGTTGCTCAAGGTCCCGCCGCCCCTCTTGCGCGACATCATCCTCGTGTGTCTGTGAAGGTTTTCTGTCATCCAGGTCATCTGAAAGTAGAAGGGAACAACTGGACCTGTTCTTGCGATCTTGTGAGGGTCTCAACGTCGCATGAACAAGTCCAAGTCCAAACCCTTCTACCATCGCCTTCGCACACATAGCAGAAAGTCACCAAGTTAACCCACTGTCTTTGGGGTTATATATACATGTGTATATAGTGTCAACGTGTGCGCTTGCTGTCACCTGATGGTGTTCACTTGGGCTGGCAGTGTCTCGCCTCCTAAGGCCAGCCAGTGATAAGAATGTGTCGCGTCTCCCCCCAAAAAAAGCTATTTTTTGCCAAGAGTGTCAAACTTGAAAATCCCCTCTGCGTGTGTCCGACACCAGATAACAGTATCTGCTCACACCACTGACACTGTCAGATGAGTCAGGTAGGATAACTAAACAATGAGCAGTGAGACACAGCCAGCCCCTGCCTTCCTTTACTATTCTTATTATTGTTCTTTGTCACAGACATGTCTTTGATGTCGGGATGGACGTTGAGTTCACAAGTAATCCCGGTTCGTCCTCCCCTTTTTGTTTTGTGTCTCTGACTCCTTTTTAGTTGGTTTCAAGGGAATCGTTTACTGTATTCATGTTTGGCTACCATGCGGCGATTCCATCCTTTTGTTTTCTGGAGTAATTGTTCAGTGGCTAGCACTGTTACATGCCAGCTTTTGTCAGACGTCACAATTTGAATGATGGCAGCCGGTGTCGCAGGTCACTGGCTCATTCTCGTCTGAAACTTGTTTTGTTGTTGGGTTTTTTTTGTTTCTGTCGTTGTGTTTGTAACACTTTGTTGTATGACATGTGCTCACTAATATCTGTGTGGCTCTTGTTAGTGAAATAACCACTAGAAAAAAATCCTTGGACCTGGAAAAGGCACACGTTTATTTGGTGGAGGGCCACAGCAGCAGGTTTTTGAAATCTAATGAAAAGTTAGTAAGCTAACTGAAGTTAAACAATATAAAGTGATTCCTATATGTGGACTAATGAGTTGGCTGAGTTGCTTTTTAGGCCTTTTTGAAAGAAGGTACAGTGGAAAAAGGCGCATTGAGCAATGACTGCATTGTGTCTTCATAGTTAGTACTCCAATGAAAAAGTCCTCCCACTGATGCATATTTAAAAATAGAAGTTTTGGTGAAGACACAACATGATCCTAAGGCCCAAATGCTTCAAAATATATTTGTGTGTACAAAGCCTTAACATTAACTCTATGGATTAGTCATAAAGGTTTATAACTACTGACATTCATGACAGGCCTGTGAATGATAATTTTGCAGAGTACTCCTACGCGGCAATTACGGACGCTAATTGTTAGTCTACTGTGTTATGGGGCTGAGTAGGAAATACTGCGTGAGTCAACGCTCCTTTGTATTAGCTTTGACTTGGAAAATGAGGTAGAGGATTCGTGATGTTTTGGCAATTAAATCCGAAACATGTTGCATCATATTGTCAGATAGACCACATTGGCTGCCCATGACTGCCGTATCCACTACAGCGTTTGTCATATTACGCCGTATAATTATTAGATTAACTGAGGCTCAAGTTCTGTCCCTTGACAACTCTCCAGTGTTGCAATGGCCAATTATGATGTTTCATAAATTACCACATAAGGTGTGTTGAAACCACTCCACATTTTAACGTCATTCTTTACAAATAATGTGTTTACACAAATAGTGTTTGTTTGACTTGACTCATTTGAAAAAAAATCTATACTTTTAGACACTTAATCTATGTAATTGTGTTAAATGGCTAGGTTCATTGTGTTGTGTTTCAGCATCAGGCGTGGCAGGTGGAACAAACTCAATTAGAAAATGAGTTTTAAATAGCAGCAATTAAACAGGGTCATAACAGTTCTAAAACAAAGTAATACAAATAAACGAATACAATTTTTGGTTGCAACTTCTCGCTGCAACCACATTTACTTTCTCTGATTAAACTTTTGTTTTATTTCGCAACATATCTAACCAGTTCTCAGCCTTTTGTATCCATTTATGCCTCTTTTTTTCCCTCAAACCCTGGCCTGTGCCCACTGCTCATGTGACAAACTGGGTGCATGAGATTGGGATCAATTGATAAATTGAAAAATATGAACAGACGATATGAAGTATTGAAATATATGAAGCTGGAGTTCACGTGTGACTCATGAACCTATGTGGACTGCTCCTCCACACAAATGGGCAGAGGCTGGTGAATGAAGCGATGGCAAGCAGCTGTCCTTTTAACACGCCGCTAGTAATCTCGTGGCTTTGAAGTCCCCAGACTTTAAAAAAAGAAAATAAAAGAATACGGCTGAATTTTGAGATTGAAGGAGTCACAGCCTGGGAGGAAATCACTAGCAGTCGGCAGCACTGGTGTCCACAACCAATCGCCAATATTTAATCTCTCCTGCCATGATAGCGTAGCCTCAACTATGTCGGATATATGCATTCACACTTTTGAGATTTCTTTTGAGACTGAGTTCAACAATAATTTTCGAAACATCCGTCCTCTTTCCGAAGCCAAGTGTTTCACTCCTCAACGTCTCTTTCTCTTCTCTAAATGTCTCTCTTCCAACAACAAAAACGCACAATAACAGTGACAGTTTCTCTGTGTAAATCTCACTTTACTAAAGTCAAACAGTGAAGAAAATGCTCATTCATTGCTCACAGAAAGGGAAACGCAAACCCATTAAAGCAAGGTAGTGTGCAGAGGTAAAACATGTAGGATGCTGTATCTAATCTATTTAACTATAAATCATTGAACCTCTGTCTATTTTTTTTTTTTTTTGATCATGCATGGCAGTTGAGCACATTTACATGTCCAAATTGATAAAAGCCAAACTGCTTGCATTTTGTGCCTGAAATGCTGGTGTACATTAATTTGATATATGAGGGGAAATGACCATGTAGAAATGTGAATGACATCATCCTTCCTTGTTCATTGGGAATGATTTTGGATTCTGGTTGAGATACAGTCGGCTGAGCTTGGTCTCAAGTGAGACTGACCTTTAAAACCCCTGACAATAGCCAGTGAGCCTACGCTTTTAACATACATATCTACATATCTTTTTTTTATCCTGTCAGCTAAGTTTAAAGCTTGACAGAGATCTTTCTGAAGAACTGGTGTGTCTGCACTCCCTCTGTAGCAGAGTCACCAGAGTCCCCCCCCCCCCACCCCCCCTCTGCAGCTGCTGATTCATCAACTTTTTGCAATTATTCACAAAGACATTTGTGATTCCCAAAGGACAAAAATCTGAAGTTGTTTGCTGGACCCGAGTGTCTCTCTTTTGAAATATGTTAAAAATGTGCCACCCCAAGGGACCTGAATGGCTTCTCAGTGATTGTGCCCTCATGGGGCCCTGGCAGTAGACTGATTGCTCAGCAGCTACTGACTCACACTGCCACACAGCAACGTGATGTGATGTGATGTGATGTGTGACGCCACATCCGCTTTGTTCTTCTGTCACCTTAAAGTTGGATCAGTTGGACCGAGTGAGGCATTTTAGTTTTTTTCCACTTTGTCACGATCAGGTCGCAACAATTATGCCTGTCTGGGTGTTTTTAAAAATGAGGAGTGTCTACTGGAAAGAAACAAAAAGAACCACTGTTTTCTCACATCCCACTTCATCTCCCACCTTTCTTACACCAGCTCTGAAATCAGAGTCAAGTGACGAAACATGAGCAGGATCCATAGGCTGGTGTCTGGTACGGTGTCGTTGCCCTTTTTACAAGTGGAGCAGCTACTCTTGATAGAATGTTTGATTAGCAGCTTAGAAATCAGCAGCTCACAAAAACACATCTATTTTTTTCTCTACGCTAACAGATCCTTGTAAATATTACAAATTAAACACACACTAAACCTCAGGTCCCCTAAACCTGTGCCCTCATCCTCGTCTTCACACCGTTCTTCCCCTTAGCGCTGCATACTGCGAGCATGGAACTCATAGCGGTGACATCACTGAGCTCAGAAATTACACAAAAATATAGTGAGGTGCAGACTGTGGCACACAGGATTTAAGGATGGGTGTATCATTTACGAGCTTATCTCATTCTTGGGTGTGGTTCCAGGTACAGTGATGACCTAATCATTCAACCAACTGATCACACCAACCATGACCTAATCTAAGAATGATAAAGGATGCATATTCCATGCCTCTCTTGGCTTTCTCAGGAATATAGATTTGGGGTATATGCTAAAGATAAATTTGGCAGTGGGAGAATATGCAATCTTCCTCAGCACAAAGCATTACTAAACCAAAGACATCGGCTCTGTGTGAGCAACTCGGCTTTTCCTTCCCATCTTCTGGTGTCTATCTTTTTAAGGGCCCCCCTTTTCTATCTATCTATCTATCTATCTATCTATCTATAATATCAGGATAATAAAGTCATACGTTAAAATTCTAACAGTAGTTTATTCTACTTTTTAAGTCCTTTTTTTCTGGGAAAAGATCTCATTTCATACTGGCCTGTCCAAAATACGCTTCATTCCTCCGCCACTGACTCTGTAAAATGTAATCGACATTAGGAAAATTCTTTTACAATTCCTAAGTTAGAAAGTCCATTGTGATGCTCCAAACAGGATCAGACACATTTAGGATAGTTTTCTTTGAAAAGTTGTTCAATGAAAAGTGTTTATTGTTAAAAGAAAGCCTGGCCAGTGAGGGCAGATCTTTGCATCCCTATAGTTTAGAAGGTGACCATGGATTACGTCGAATTAGTTTATCTATTCTTGTTCTCCTAAAATCCCTTACCAGGCACAGTCATGAGGGAGACCTGTTCCCTTGTTTCGGCCACACGTACACTGCACATTCAAAAATATGGTGTTTGTTGAGTAAAAAAAACAAATTAAGACGACAAAGTTGCTTTGTATTAATGTTTGGACTTGAAATATGAATTTACTCTCATGCTAATCTGTTGGTTTGTCCGAATGTATACTTGTCATGCGATGAAGCTCAGGTTGGTGCTGTTTGACTCTCAGCCAAGGCTTTAGGAGACCTGTCGCTTTGCGCGCGCACATTTAACCCATCCTGCGCACTTCCTCCTAGTCTCTCCCTGCCTTTTCTTTGCATCCCGGTGAAGTGGCACATTGTTTGGAGCCGCCCGTCGAGTCATTCATCAAAGGCTGTTTACTCAAAGTAGAGCGCACGGCTACAAGCCCTTGTTACCACAGCTTTAGCAGCACTGCTCCCGCTACGGCTGCTACTAAACATTCACACGTTGCACTGAATCCACAATTCAGATAAGACTGGGAAAAGTTTAAAGAAATCACGGCGTTATTGCTGAAAAGCAACGGATGGATGGATGCCTGCACGTTGGTGGAAGTGTTGTGGTATGAAATGGTTTTGTCCGTTCAGTGCGAAAGAAATGTTTGATGAAATGAGGCTTCTTTGGATTTGTCAAAGATTGATGATTAGTCTTATATTCAGGGGTCAAAGGTCAAGGTCGCCAGTCTTACATCAGCCTGAGACTAATGAGCACAGAGTCTTGGAAATTAGTAGGTTGATATCTGATACACGATGAATGGACAGTGACCAGCTGATTTAAATGCGTCAGAGTTTCCTTGGCTAATTCACCTAACCTCTAAGGAAATGTGGTGGCAAGTTAATAATTGAAATCATTACTTACTAAAAAAAAAAAAAGAAGAAGCTTTTTATGGGTGTAACAAACCCATTGGCATCGCTGGAATCTACGTGACACAACAAGACACTGAATTGTATCGGCGTTACATTTTCACATTTACTTTGCTCGCTAATCATTTAGTCTGCGAGTGTAACAACACGTGATAGGCCTCAGACAGTTACGACAGCTCCATTCAGTATTAAATGCAAATAAGTATTGATTAAAAGGAACATTAACAGTCGAGGGGTGGTAGAAAAAAAATAAGGCAAGTTTACAACAGCGGTCGTGAAATGAATTAAACAGATTCCTCAATAGGAATGGTAATTGGTAATGGTAATAAAATGCAAGTCGGGTAGCACAGGGCTACAGCAAAACTGGCCGAAATGTTTCTCTCTGATAACAGCTTGTAAAAATAGCTTACAAAATTTACCATAAAACTTTTATATGCCTCCAATGGGATAGCTAAGTGAAAAAAACACACATTAAATATGCATCTGTCTCTGTGCACTTCAGGTGGAGCGAATTGTGGACAAGAGGCGGAACAAGAAAGGCAAGTGGGAGTACTTGATACGATGGAAGGGCTATGGAAGCAAGGAGGACACGTGGGAACCGGAGAACCACCTGCTGCACTGCGAGGAGTTCATCGACCAGTTCAACAGCTTGAGGCTGCACTCGCAGAGACGGCCCAAAGTTCCGAAAAGTCGACAAGAGTCGCTCATAACCAGTCAGCCATCTGCCGTTGAAAGCTCCCGACCTCGGTCGGAGGCCAGGAAAAAGAAAAGGACTCTCAGTCCGGCTGTAGGGGTGAGAGGCGGAGGAGTGCCGGGGATCGACAAGCCGGGCAAAGTGGGCGTCGGGTCGGGCAAACCCAGCGTACGGCCGAGCAAAGCCATGACTTACAAACCTGTGCCGGGGCTGGGCGGAGCTCTCCTCGACCCAGGAGTCCCTCTCCCGTGTAATGGACTCCAAAACGGAGAGACGGAGCCCCTGGCGTACACGGCAGCGGCAGCGGCGTCCCACAGAGTGCCTTTGCACAGGGCGGATGGAGTTCTAGCAGACGCGGATGCACCCGGGCCGCAGTTTACCAAAGAACTGGGTAAGAAATGAATGAATGGATGGTTTACAACACTGAAATTGTGTGTCAACTGTCAAGTGACAAAAAAGAAAATAGAAAAAAACTGACGAACAAATTTGCACAATATATTCTCTGTAAACAAAAGGAGTTGGCTGAATTTGCCTATCTTGTACAATCTATGACATTATCCAGAATATCAGTAATACAAAGAACATAAAAAACACAAAAAATGCTTGAAATTATTCTTAATTATATCACATTGTCATCATTGTCGTCATCATTTTGCCCTTCAATATTAAAAAAAACACAATTTAATTCCCAGAGAAGAAACATTGGTTCTCACATTATTTAATTCAAAAACGCTCAAACCCCCTAATGTATATTTAATTTCTCTCGGTTTAAAAAAAAAAAACTTGGACTTGGAAAACCCGAAAGTCTGCTGTGCCGGGGCTTTTATGTTTATGAAGCGGTTATGTGTCCTTCAGTTCGGATGGAAACTTCTGAGTGCCTTGTCTCTTAATTTTTGCAAACTCCTCTGTTTTTCCCACGGATCGAGTGGAGCATACAGGCCCACTTTTACACCAGACTAGTGGCGCTCTTCTGTGGACCTTTACTGCAGGAGCAGCTGATAACGCCTTCAAATCTCATCCATGGGTCACAGTCCAGAGCTGTGCCTCTTCAAGTTAATCATTACAGATGTTTGTGTAAACGCATCCTTCGTCAAACAAAACAACTCGTGTCACATTGAAAGTCTTGAGTGTCATGTGACTCTACTGCCTGCAACTGTAGCCAACTGGGGCCCTGTGTGTTGTGGCTACGTTGGCCAATTCTCAAATACGGGATATTTTTGAATGTGCGTATTCAGATCGTTGTTAACTGTGAGAATTTTGACGTGGAACCTCTGTATCATTATATCGTAATGATAGTGTATGAGGAGATGATGGATGCTTGGTGCTTTCACCTCACAGCGTGAAGGTCAAGTGGTCAGTTTACTCACCCAGGGCCCTTCCTGAGTGACAGTCGGCATCTTCTGCCTTTGTCTGCATGGATGGAGACGTGTTTGCGAGGCCAATCAAGAACCCTGAGTTGTCCGTAGCTGTAAATGTTGGTTGATTTTGGTTGACTGTCTCTCTGTGTGGCCCTGCGATGAACTGGCAAGCCCGCCTTCACCTTCCCCAAGACAGCTGGGGGAGGCTGCAGCAAACCTGAAGTCACTGATGATGTTCAAACCATTTTCATTCATTTTCTCTCTGCCGAGGCCTCTGGTAGTCAGACTGCGTTCTGTGTTTTTGTGAACGACTTGTCAACTAACAGGAGTCGTCGGGGGGGGGGGGCACTGTGTGATCGATGCTTTCATAAAGCCAATTACAAACAGCAAAACGACATTACCGCTGCCCCGTCTTTAGCTTCAGACAAGATGCCGCCTCCCTGATTTGGCACTCGGAGAACAAAACAATATCGTTCTAATTTTAAATCCAGGATGTCTCACTGACTCCCCATCAAAGTCAGTAAATGAAGCTACCTCTGTGATGATGATGATGATGATGATGATGATGATGATGATGATGATGATGATGTTGTTGATGATGATGATGATGATGATGATGATATTAGATAAGGGATGCATACGCACCAGTATATGACCCATTTCCACTCCAATACCGCAGTTTGTTTTTTTACGAGAGCAGCAAATGTTATGGTGAGTGAACCATGTTTATCATTTCCATCTGCGGAAATGAAGCTCCATATAGTTTTCCTATATGTCTCTCACAGAACCCAAGATGTTTGTGTATGTGTAATTATTTTCTTTTTTTTTTTCTTTTTTTCATTTTTCATGTTATTAGTCCTTGAGCAGCATGGGTATATGTGGCCTTTATGGAGGATTATCACCGAGCAGGAACACAGTATTCATTTTTGGACAGTCTTCGCACGGCCTTGTTCGCGTCACCTCTACCAACAGCTCCTCGCCGACAGTTAAACGTGGCTAGACACTTTTTCTTATTGGGATTTTTGCAGTGAAAAACTCGACCCTCATTCCGATGATGGTCGTGATGAGGATGGTGTGTCGTGCTGGGACAGTCGTGTCACAAATCTGTGGCAAGGTCTTTCAAAACTTCCATCTGTGTGACGAATTATTCATTTTTGTTCATATGAATAATTTGAAATCTGCTGAAGAAAACAACTAGTTTTGGCACATGTCGTTCTCTCCATTTACACATTTTCGTGCACTGACTGACCAGGAGGGACGAGACGTTCCCTGTCTCGAATGCATTTGTAAAGTATCAGATGCTGCGATGCAGAAACCAGGTGTCTGGGGCTCGCGGACGGTGCGGATGCCAACAAGACAATTGTCAATGGGACGAGGTGCAGTTGGATGCTGACCTTCCGTCTATGGTTTAATGGCATTTGTGTTTTTGCCCCTCTGGCCTTTTTCAGTACTACGGACAGCGACACAAACACCACACTTTTAGCTACAGGTGTGCACCAATCTCACCAACCTCAAAAATACAAACAAGATTATCTATCTATCTATCTATCTATCTATCTATCTATCTATCTATCTATCTGTCTGTCTGTCTGTCTGTCTGTCTGTCCATCTATCTGTCTTGGTTTTCAAAAGTCTCATAAAAAGCAATTCATCAATTCGATGGTTGGAGTCCCACTGCCTCGTCAAATCAGACTCTGTGCTCTCACTGTGAGTTCTTAATACATTTTTTTTTTCTAAGCGTCCATTGAAAGCATCATGTTAAGACTCTTTATGCCTTCTTTGAGTCGGGAGTTGTGTCGATATTAGAGGGGCATCATTGTCTCCGACCAGTGCCTTACTTGCAGTTAGATAAAGCTCTATTGAACTGTGTTTCTATGTCTTGGTCCTTGATCCAGCTGGTACATGAATGAGAGCCACTCACTCGGCTTTCACTGAAGCCATAAAAGTAATAATTATAACAAACTCATGTGAGAAATTAGAAAATTTTTCCAGGTGCTTGTAAGTGGGCCAGAGATCAGGCTCTCATCTGTCAAATTTGTTTATTGTGGAGGCATCTGAGCAATGATGAAAGTAGCTCATTTCAAAGTAAAATTTTGTATTTGGTTTGTGTTTGTTTGTTTGAATTTGAAAATGTTTTTCCCTCAAAGAAAAGAATGTTATTAAAAGCAAAGTTTTTTTTTAACTAACCAAAACAGATATATATTTTCAGAAATGGTATTGTTTAATGAGAAATTAAATGAGATACTTATACCATCATTGCTGCTACTAGGAAACTGTCACAAGAAGTCACAGTTTTCTCAGACGCAGGGGTGCAATAGTACTCCCCAATTTAAACTTATATAATATTTTGTATTGTTTCAACACAATTCAAAAGGCATTTCTTATTTATTTTAAGTATTAGTATTAGACATTGTAAAGTTTTAGCAGGAACTCTACTGATCAAGAACCTTGGCTTTTTGGACCTTGGATTTTTTTAATTTATTTGTTGTTACAATATTCTGAAAGTTGTATTCAACGTGGCCTGAGCCATATCTTCATACCTGCACTTGGAAATGACTAATTGACCAGTTTTGTCATCCCTCCTCGATGTCAGGTTCGTCCCTGGCCAACGGGAAGATGCATCTACACAGCTCAATAAAGCGGAAGCTTGTCGAGGAGAAAGGCTACGTGTTTGACAAGCGGCTCAGATACAACGTGCGACAGAATGAGAGCAACTGTCGATTCCGCGACATCGTGGTCAGGAAGGAGGAGGGCTTCACGCACGTCCTGCTCTCCAGCCAAACCACGGACAACAACGCTCTCACGCCTGAGGTGAGAGGTGGAATAACACACGCATCCATTTTTTCCTTTGATTCCTGAGCTTTTTTGTGGCTTATTTTATGTGTGACCACAGCTGGTGCCGTTGTCCCATCTCTATTTTATGGCGAACAAGATCTTCTTCGAAATCCTTTCAGTTGGTCGATCGCTGTACCCCATTGTCATTTTGTATAAATGGGCCATAACTGCACTGCTGTTCTCAAAAGGCATTTTTACAAGATACGTTTATACCGGGCGGCAGTGAGGGTCACTAACTGGCAGACTTTGGTCCAAGTCTAGATGAGGAGCAAAGTCTCATTCTAGAACAGCAGTACGAGGCTCTGGAGACTTTTACAGTCCGTGACGAGGACACAGAAAGTGAATGAGCTCAAAGGCCCAGTGTGTGTAAACTGGGGATCCTCTCTCTTCTTCCCTCAGCACGGTAGCGGGCATGCGAGAGTGCGCACTGAAAGCTGCGGTGCATTTTGGGACAATGTTAAAAGTCTGCTACAAATAGAATCAAGAAAATGATCTGATGTTTTTGCTTGATATTACCTTTCACCTTCATGACCTTGACTTACAAATGCAGGGCAAGAACAACTCTGGGTGGGATTTGGCTGCAGCTCTCTGTTCTTTTCATCCTATATTTCCCAATGCTGATGGAAAAGTGGATTTCTGCATCATGAAAGAGGGGTGGCCCTGTGTGCAAACCTGCACCAAACAAAGCTCCGACACACAAAAAAAAACGTGTAATAAAAAGCGGCAGATGGAAAGGAACAGTGGCAGTTGAATGGCTCTTTATCCATTTTGTGACCATCCACTCGTAGCGTCAGCGTTTGATTGGTCGCTCATTGCCACACTGCAATCAGCAGAAAGCTGCTCTCAGCGATATACTCAGGAATTTGCTGCCACACTTGAGCAGATTGCGAATATAAATGGATTTTAATCTAAAATCAAACTTTTGTCTTGATTGTCCTTTCGCTGGCTGCTTTGGCATTGTTTCAGAAGTTTGTTAGATTGCAGTTGGCCAACTTCAAGCGGCAACGCATTTTTGACAGCAGCGATAAAATGGCTACGGCTCCCTTGTCCTTCAATTTCATTTACAGCGAGCGTTATTGCACGGAATTCAAGATTGATCTTCTCCAGCTTAAATATAAAAATCCTGGGGATTATTAAGACTTGGTTGGACCTGAGCCTGTGCCATGAGAGGAATCCTTCCCCAAAGTCCCAAAATGTATCTTAAGTTTTGATCCAAGAGCCCATTCAGATCTTTGTAAAAGGAGCAAGAGGTCCATTCAAAATGAACTTGGAAGGTGATGAAACGAACCCTCTCTCTTTCACGTTCAAATGGACCAGTCAGGTATCTGAAGCCCGAGGCTTCCTAGTGGTGTGACACTTTTGGAAGCCGGTCAGGAGCTAAAGGGAAAAACCTGTTTTCCACTGTGGAGTGAATGCCTGTGGTGCCATTCCTGGTTCTTCTTTGTAATATGAAAATGGCAAAACTTATCTGACGGGTAATTCTGGCTACTGCAGCATTCACGCTAATCTCTTTAGCAGCAGCTAGGCCTCACTATTTCCTCTTTGTGTTCCTCTGGGAGCCTCAGTGCCAGCGTGGAAGGAAGCGAGCTGGCAAGTGCATCCCGAGACCCACTTGCAAAATGAAGTAAATAAACACACTTTGTTCAAGGCTGGTAACTTTGATGAGCTCTGAACCAGCCTCCCTGCTCGCTCGACGCTCGGGATCCTTTCGAGTTCACCAAGAGCTTTCGGCAGATTCTGCAGAGGCATCACTATCTTTGCCCTGTAGTTCATCAAAAAAATCTAAACAAACAGGCTATTCCTGCCCTCACACTGCGAGATGACTCTCAGATCTTCGGCCGGCTGCTCCTGGCTTTGATGCAGCTTGCCCGAGAAGCCCTGCGCGCCGCCCGTGCACACGTGTGCGCACTTTCTTGTGCAACGGTAAGCCCGTAAGCTGTGAGCTTATCACACAGCTCTGATAGCTCCCTCGCCGTCTCCCTGCCTTTGAAAGCCGCAGGGACAAGAGAGTGCGCAGAGGAGCTCCAACTGTGGAAGTCATCCAAAAATATTCTTCTGTTCTCCCTCTGAGTGCGCTCAAGCTTTGTGCGTATGTGCTTTTGTTTTGTGGCTTCTTTTTTTTTTTTGCAAGTGGTTTAAACGTCAAAGCAGCACATCGCAACAGAAAAGTATTTAATCTGTTTTTCAGAACAGATTTTTTTTTTAGTAATCTTTTTGTATTTGTATATAGCTAATGTGTTTTGGATAAATATCCTGATTCGTGTAATTCTAAAACTAAACGAGGAAGTTGAAATAAAAAAGAACACTGAACTTAAAGGAGCCATCCATGTGAAATTCAGTTTAGTCGACTTCAGGAATAAATGAACACGTACCGAACTTGTGGTGCTGTGACATCTACATAGAGTGTGTGTGTCGTTTTACTGCTCCCTGTTCACCAGCCATGCTCTTGTACTGTATGTGTGATGATAGTTTTGTATGTAGTTTCTGTACAGTTTTCTTCTACTTGTTCAATCGATGAACAGAGACATACACGGCTATATTAACCCTCAGAGGGAAGTAAAGTCCTGGCAACACTCACCATGGCATCTCAACACAAGAAATCACTTTGATTGCTGCAAGGAGGCAGCTGCATGTCATCGAGTTATGTATGCACAGTACTATGCATTTTAAAGATTGAACGAGCTGCGCCGTGGCAAATATAGTTTTACTTTTTAGCAGGACGACATCAACCTCACAAGGCGTTTCCACCGCAGTCCAACCGAACGTTGACAGCAGCTGTGCACTGGAGCTGTTGCGTTTGAACATGTGTGAATGCAGGGCGGTAAATCTTTATTTTGCGGTAGGAAATTAATTATAGCCTCAACACACGGGAACAGTGCGGCGGCCTTTTGCAAGTTAATATCAGCGACACGTTTGTCAACATCAAGCGGACGTTGTTGGGCTTGTGCAGACAGCTGGCCTAATAAAATCTTGTCTGGATCCCCTACACACTGACACACACACACACACACACACACACACACACACATACACAGAGCCACATCTCTGTCTGCACTCAATCTGCACAACTCCGACAACGTTTTAATCAGATTATCACCTCTGACCCATATTAACCATTCAACCTTATTCCACATGTCTCATCAAGCACATAATCTCTTCCCAGTTGCCACGTGTGTGTGTGTGTGTGTGTGTGTGTGTGTGTGTGTGTGTGTGTGTGTGTGTGTGTGTGTGTGTGTGTGTGTTGCAGTTGTCCTTCCTCAGATCGATTTTGGACCACTGGACCACTGCTACCTCCGTGGCTCCGTGTAGCCAAATGAGATTTGGTTGTGGATAATTTGGAGACTTTAAGCTCTTTGTCACGCTGCCTTAGCGTCGCTGGGCCGTTGTGTGTCGTCACGTGACGGGACACGTTGTCCAGGCCGGGGAATGATGTCATGGGCTTGTGTTGCTGGGGGCCGGGGGGGCGGTTTTTCCAACCCTTGACGTGAAGACGGCATGTACGTGGGAGTCTCTAGCTCCGTGTATTCCGGGCCTTGTCCAAACACACGTGGGATTTTCCTAAAAATGTCATCTTTCACCCAAACGCAAACAGGTTGCCAGGTCTTGGTTTTCAGAAAGCTCTGCTTCACAGAAAATACAGAAAACAGACACCCTCCACCCCATCCAACCCCACCTCCTGTCCCTCCTTTTGCAGCATATTTTGCATGTAACTTTTCTTTATGCAGCTTTATTTTAAGCAACAGCGGATAAAGTAGTGAAAACCGATAAAAAACATAACCCAAATGGTTCCAGTTTTAAACTTTTCAAGTAGATAGACAGTAGAAAATGTCCATATTGCATTTTTTTTGTATCGAAGTACTTTGTTTTCTAATGTAGCGTTAAAACTCAGCATCATTGTCCAGTCATTTCCGTCTGCTCGTCCGTACCAGGATTTGGTCTTATTTATTTTTCTAAACATGCTGTTGTAAATAAACTAATCTAGTTCCTACACTTTTCCTTCCCAGATCATGAAGGAATTGTGCCGAGCTCTGGGCAATGCAGCCACCGACGACAGCAAGCTGCTGTTGCTCAGCTCGGTGGGGACAGTTTTCTGCAACGGCCTGGAGCCGTCCTACCTGATCGGCCGCCTGTCCACCGACCGCAGGAAAGAGAGCAGCCGCATCGCCGACGCCGTACGGTAATGAGACAGACTGAGAGCTGCTTCTCGGGTCTCTCCGCCAGTCCTGACCGAGTTGCTGTCCGTTGCTTCATTGGACCACTTTAGAGAGTTTGTGTCGGCCTTCATCCACTTCAAGAAGCCCATCGTGGTGGCCATAAACGGGCCTGCGCTGGGCTTGGGCGCCTCCATCCTGCCCCTGTGTGACGTGGTGTGGGCCAGCGAGAGGGCCTGGTTCCAGACTCCATGTGCCGCCCTGCACATCACCCCGTCAGGATGCTCCTCCTACACCTTCCCCCAGATCCTGGGCGTGGCCCTGGTGGGTACCGAGCGAGAGCGGCACCACAGCAGCGCGGCTCCTCGAGTCTCGTCCTTTATTTGTAATAGATGACGCTTCTTGACACGCTCAGCCTCTGTCCGGCAGGCAAACGAGATGCTGTTCTGCGGGAGGAAACTGACGGCGCAGGAGGCCTGCAGCCGAGGCCTCGTCTCACAGGTCTTCTGGCCAACCACGTTCAACCAGGAAGTGATGCTGCGCGTGAAGGAAATGGCAGCATGCAACGCAGTGGTGAGTCCCAGGCTGGGCAGTCAATCAATCAATCAGTCAGTCAGTCAGTCAATCAATCAGTCAGTCAGTCAGTCTTTTCATTCATATCATATCAGCTTTTATTTGTACAGCACAAAATCCTCAACGAAAGCTGTCTCCAAGCGCTTTGGACAACTGTAGCTCAGGAGGTAGAGCAGGTTGACCAATGACCGAAAGGTTGGCGGTTCAAATCCCACTCCATCCCAGACTGTCGTTGTTGTTGTCCTTGGGCAAGACACTTAACCTTAAATGGCTAGTTCTCACCAGCTTCCTCCCCACTGTCCAAAAACACCACCATCTTAATGTCATTGATGATACTGAATGACGCTCTCCGTTTGCCCTGGAAGGTTTTGGAAGAGTCGAAATGCCTGATGAGGAGCATCCTCCTGTCGGTGCTGGAGGAGGTCAACGACAAGGAATGTCAGATGCTGAAACAGCTGTGGTGTTCGACCAAGGGACTGGAGGCGCTCTTCAGTTACATGCACAATAAGCCGTGCGAAAAGTGATCACTGCAGCCGGGCGGACACCCAAGTCGATGGAAAGCCTGCACGCGCACACTTTGTTCCCTTCCGTCAGCAGACTGGATTCCACTGGATTCCCTTTGCGCTCGCGTCTGCTGGCCGTTGCCTCGCCATCGTCTTCAGTAAGTGTCGAGGTGTTTCTCGTTTTGAAGTCTGGTCTTTGCTTTGCTTCAGGGGAGGTACAGTGTCTCTGTATGTAATATGAAAGATTTATGTCGTTATGAAATCATCAAAATGTGCAACATTCATGTGTGTAGGAGCACACAGTAAATTGGCGGTAATTTATATATTAATATATATAGAAATATATATATATTTATTGTTGCTTTGTGGACTTAACTTGTTTTAGATTTTGCTTTGGTTTTTTGCTGCTTTGAGTCAAAGTGTAATCCAAAGGTTGCTTCAGGACAGGACCGTTTCTTGCTTCGTACGTGCACATTCCATGCTGCATCCATCATTTCTTTCCAGAATCCTCTCCAGAAAGTCTTTTTGTGCCACATTAAAGACTCCATCCATTTTCTCCATTATCATTATCATAAGCTCCCAATATTTCACCTGTCAACATATATTTTTCTGATATAACATATGTTTCAGGTCTTATTCATCCTATTAATTTCATTTTTTCAGTTTGGATACACTTTGAACTATTTTTGAATCATAAAGATTACGGAAAATGAAGAACACTGGACGTAATGTAAAATCAAGCACTTAATTAGTTCTTTATTGAATGGAATTTTAACTTGACTGCCAACTGAGTTGTTGTTTTTCTTCTTTTGTTTAGTTTTTCATTTGAGCTGAGTAGCTTTACGTGATGGCGCTGTTGGTGGTTCATGTGTGTAATTCTACAGGTGGTCCTGTTGCTTGTATGCAGAGCACACAAACCAAATTTCTTTTGCTCCTCAGGTGATCAAATTGTGACAACAGTAACTGTCAGTGAATGGTATTGTGAAAAATCAACATTTTCTGCATGTGGTGATTTAGCATTGAAAGAGATTTCTGTTGCAATTTATTTATTTTCTAAGGGATCTTTGATGGCCCCCCTCCCCTCCCCACCACCTCCCAAAAAGAAGAGAAAACACATGGAGTCTGTGAATTTTCTTTTGCAAAACTTCAAATACACGTCATCCTTGGCAGATGTACCAATGCTGGAAAATGTGAAGTGTTCCGTGGGACACGTTGCATGTCAAGTGTAATATATTGTACATATAAATGTTGCCTGTCTGCAAAACTTGTGCTGCAGGGTACGTTTTTGTACCTACATTGTAAGTATTGTTTGAAATGGGGCAGTTTATTTTTCTATTTATTTGGGTGGATGTGCTGTGCCATTTGCTGCCTTGAAGCAGCCCACTCCCATTTTGAAATCCCACCACAACTTGAGTGAACAAAATGGGTCAGGAGAGGAGCACATCTATACAGTATGTATATAAGACCAAATGTGTTTACACTTAGGTGTTTGCATATTTTCAGATTGTATGATCCAATTAGTACTTATTTCTGTAAATTATCAAAGGGATGTGAAATACTGTATTATAGTATTGTGCTTTATTGAGCTATAATCTAACATTCAAATAAAATGACCCTTGATGTGTTTCATAATTGTCCATTATTATGCAAATCACTTTAATTGTAATTTATCAATTTAATCATTTAATATAATTCATTCCAGGCCTGTTTGTGGCAACGGCTACCCAGTGGTTGATGTATTCTAACATAATTTCAATATGGAAAGCATTCCAAAGTGTGTTGCCGTGTTAACTGAGAAAGAAGAAACTGATTTGTAAAGTATGTCAAAGATGTTTAGAATTGGACTCTGTCCATATGTAATAGCAACAAATCTCATTATGAATGTCTGCCGGCGACATTTCTTCCCTTAAAACCCAGGTAACTGGCATTTCTTGGAGTTCGTCTCGTGGATGCAGCAGAAATCTCTGCGGTGTTTATGGTTCAAAAGAACAACAACCTGAAACTGAATGGCTGCTAGACGCTGATTCTGAGTAACCTTTTCTGTGTCACATGACCTGGGTGTGACCTTATCTTGTGACCACAGGTAAACAACCAAAAATAGAACTCAGTGAACCACTGCCACCACTAGAGGTCACCATGACTTTAGAGGAGGGGCCAAATGGCACAAGATGACATGACTTTTTTGCCCCAAGAACTTCCTCAACAGCACTTGCTGATTCATCTTGATGGGATGTACAGTAGATAGATGCTCTCCATTTTTTTGGGTTCTCCAGCACCCAGGGTGGGTGGAACCTATCACAGGTGTCACTGGGCAAAGGCGAGGTACACTCCAGTCTTATCACCAGGCCACATACCAGTGGATTTGTGAGTCTTTGAACTTCAAATAAAATTCTTCTGTGGATTTTCAAAAATACTAATAACTAAATGTATATTCAATTCCTCATGAGGTTTAATTTTCTTAAATTAAGAGTAATAGTAATGGAGGGCACAACATGATAGCCCTATAAGCATACAATATAGAATTCCACATTGAAGGACTCAAATAAATTCAAGTCTTTCACTGTCTGTCACACCATTAGTTGCGGTGCATGTCACAATGCACTCTTAAGCAGTTGGGGTTTATTCTGCTCACCAAAGAACTGCATTTAAAAACTATAACTGTTACCCATAGCACACTAAGGGGGAAAATAACGAAGCTGTGAATTTATTCTCTAATGTCTACTTTAAGAAAGATGATTGAACTTTTCAAAAACATTTAATCTGATTCTTGACCTTAGTCAGTTTTACATGAAATCAAAGCAAAAAAGAAGCTTTTACATAAACAGTGAACTTTATTTAGATTACATGAAACGAATCAATATGATTCTGCATTCAGACTTTTAAATAAGAATGACCAAGTGTCACCTGCATGTTGATTACTGTGTTCAGATTGAGTAACACAGCCGCTGCTCTTCCTGGTTTTTATTTATTTTTTTTCCTGCCTGCTTTCATAAATAACCCCGGAACCAAAATATTCCTGAGATGTTCTGTAACTACAGAAGATGAAAGGCTTCTGCTACCATCAGCCTGAATTCCTTTCATGAGGCCTTAGCATAGTTGTAACAGAGGGGAAATGGATGATAATGGCCAGCAGCAATACTCAGTCAAAATGAATAGATGTTATTATGTTAATCCAAATCCAAACTGCCAGAATTTTACGGTAATTTATGTTCTGTGTAGATGATGAAGAAGAAAAAAAACAGTGGTCACCATTACACCCCCCTCACTACATCTGAAAACAGCTGCAGTTGCAGCACACCCTTGTTGCAGCATCCTGCCCAACCTCCCAACAACACAACATGTGAAATATAAAGTTCCAGTGACTGTGTTGCAATTTTGCAAATTTCCCCATCGTGGGATCAATAAAGGTATTTTTCTTCTTAAAGGTCTTCTTCTTCAATGTTCAGAGCTCCTTCCTCGGACCTTCTTTCAGTCTCCTCCTCATCTCTTGCGCATGCTGTTTGCTCCGCTCCCGATGCTCCAGTCTCTGTGAAGTAGAAAAATAACGAAACAAAAAAAAAAAATAAAAATCCATACCCGCGCACATGTATGTAATGTTCAGTGATAGTTTATAACGTTTTGGAATGTTTAATGTGTTTTTTGTATTTAAAAAAACAACAACAACAACAAACCTCTATCTTCAGGCACTGACGCATGGCACGGTCCACGTCATTGCACTTCCCAAAGAACTTCATGACGTTGTGCTACGATAAAAAACAAAACAATGTTCACATTCCTCTGTCGTGCGAATGGGGAACAAGGACGTGCAACAGGGATGCTGGCAGCAACGTACCTCAGTGTGACACTGCCTCAGTTGAGTGATCAGTTCATTACATTTGTCCGAGTGCAGATGTGGAGACAAGTCGGGGTGCATGCTGAGTTAAGGGCTTATTGGAGTGCTGAGGCAATACTGAAAACCACAAACAGGAGTTAATATCTGACAGCTGCACGATTTTCCTTAGTTTTGTCTTGTCAAATTTGAAATGTCAAACGTGTAGCTTGTATAAAAGAGCGGTCTATTCCAAAAATGTAACAAAAAAATATTCACAGTATTACAAATTACAACCGAATCTCACATTTCAAACACACAGTCACACAAAGGCTAACATGTGCTCTGAAGGATACTAATGCCTCCCCATCCCTCTCCTTCCTGAGCTGTCATACTGATGGTGGTAGTTTGTTTTCCCCAGGAAACACTTACCTGCAGAAAGACAGGCACAGGTGCGAACGTTCAACACAACGACAGATGTAGTAGCGTGGCTTTACAAACTAACAAACTGTGTACGCGCCGTGACTCTTCCACACACTCGCTAAAGCACCGACCGGACCAGAGGACTCTGGATTTTTTTTTAGTGTCGCTTCAATAGACTTTGTGTTGACTTTAACCAATGACGTGTGTGAGTGAAAGAGGATGCTACACAGAATAGCCATTGTGAACGAAACAGAAACACATAACTTATATGCCATAAACTTTAGCCAGGCTATTGACAAGCCTTGTCGGCCCACTTAAATTCAATGTGGCTCCCTTACCAATGAATGGAGGTTAAGGCAAGTGAGAAGTTCTCCAGCGAACCTCCCAAGAAAAGTCACGGTAGCTAACGGCGAGCTAGCCTGTAGCGAAGGTTGATTTTGTAACAGCCTCTAAATGGGCAACCTGCAACTACCGTCCTGGGCGTTCCGTCTTTATCTCCAAAACTACATGAAAAATACCTATTTATGCAGACAGCCGTTCTCGCTGCAAAGAGGAATAATCTGAATAACTCACAAACACATCAGGGATTCAGAGGGCACGCTACTGTCGACCTGCTTCATCACGTTCTTTGAATGGTGACAGCGACCTCAGTCAAATACAAATCAGCGTCCGCTGTTGTAGCAGCAAACCAATGATATGGCGAGTCCTTATCAAAAGGCGGGACTTCTAGACAAGCGGAAACAGAACGACATCGGTTTGTTATCTTGCTGGATTGAAAATGATTTACATTAGGAGTGTTATTTTTTATTTTTTTATTTTTTTATCATTTGTTATTGCGTGTATTTTGTCTGTTTTTCATATGAATTTGCCAATGTTTCAGTGGATTCTCTCAGCCAAAGGTCTGCTGCCATTCCACCCCAGCACAGAAGAAGGCGCTAACGAGAGGACGTGTGATTCTTATGGCGACATCTTATTGGTCGATTCGTGTACTCTTCCGTTGGCGGTTTGTTTGGAAATTTTCACTCCTCTTGCCTGGATGCATTTTGTCTCTTAAAGTGTACGGCTTACGTCGCAAACTGATTCCAAATACAACGCGATTTGACTTCATTTTTGGTTACTCGCCGGGAAATGATGGATAACACTATGAAACAATTACTACGACGACTCATTCGACGGATCCCAGCTCAGGCGTTACCCTCGACGCTGGCGAAGTGGGGCCGTCTAACTGCGGCGCAACGCGAATCCATCGACTTTACCCAACCCAAATGGACCTTGGCGGAAAAGTTATTAGATATTTGCGAGGTTTGTTTTGATTTTTTTTTTTTTTTCCCCCAGAAAGAACACATACATAGTTAACCCCTTCTCGTGGCGCTTCTCTTCCCGTCTTTCTGTTTTCGTGTATTAAATCTGACGTGCTTTTGCAGGAAAACGGATGGACAGTCAAACACGTCACCGAGCTCGAGATGACATGTACGCCTAATTTCAATGTTTTCTTTTCATTGGAAGTTGATCTGCATTTGTTAAGGAAGCAAAAATCGCCTTTTAAAAAAAAAATTAAACATGCTGTCCTGTATTTCATTTTCCTTTAGATATTATTGACAACCCAAACCATGGAATGTGGTATGCCTTACAGCTCATGGACCCTGAAGGTATGTTGTTACAACACCTTCATACAAATCATCATAGGTGAATTTGGGAACATGCCTTTACTTAAAAAAAAAAAACAAAACAAAAAAAAAAACATTACTTTTATTGTGTCCCTCACAATTTGTTGACACCCTGTTTTTCAGATGATGCTCAGTCTGTGGAGCTGACACAATTTAAGGAACAATTCAAATCCCACCTCACGGAACTTATGAAACCTGTAAGCACAACATCCACATGGCTTACAAAAACTATACTGCAGTTGTGTAACTTGCAGATCATATTAAAAGTGCATGCTTGATTTTTTTTTTTTTTTTAGGTATCACTGAAAATAAAGAAGCACACAGATGAGGCTGTGTGGATCCGGATTGCATGGGGAGAGAACTTCTCTCGGCCAAACCATCTCAAACCAACATACGTAGTTCACCATCTTCAGACTCCTTATGTCTTTGTGACAAGCCTGACTTCAAAACAGAAACCTCCATTATTTCAGGTAAGAAAAGAGTTTCATATGTTTGTAAGGTGCTTCCCTAACCCTTCCCACTAAACATTAACCCCCTTTTCAGGCCTTGGTTCTGTCAACCAGACATCAAAATGTTAAGGATGCCAACCTCAGTGGAAGGAACCTTACTGCCATTAGAGCTATGCTGATGAGACAGTATCAACAGGTATGTGGTATATGTAAACTTAGTCATTTCTTAAAAGATACTTTAATTTCCAAGGTTCAAGCAAATCAATTAATTACGTGAGGCTAACCTTTAAACATTAAATTCATCAAACTGTTAAAACCGGTCCTCTGTTTACTTTGAAATTTGCTATTTTTATACATCTAATCAGTTATGTTATCAGTGTACCTTTGGTACAATATCTAACAATACAATTACAGTTGATGGAGTTGGAGTTTTTAATTTATCTCATCTCATAGGCGGTTTGTGATGTTTTTTTGTTTAGAAATTGAACACTGAACATATGAACACTGAGTCAAGTGGAAAATATTTATACATTTTCCTACATTTTAATTGCTTTATTCTTATCAGGTGTTCCCTTCAAACCATCCCAGCCCACTTCCAGGAAAAAGTCAAAAATACTCAAGTACGTTAAAATCGTTTAAAGAAATAGTCTTGCCCTTTTAATGTCACTGTAATATTTTGTTGGAATGATTTCTGATCTAATTTGGTTTTTGTCTTAATTTATTTGACCAAATCATCAGTTTGAAAAAAAGCTCCTATATCTGTTTTTCTTGTATGTTTATTTATATTTACAGACCCAAATATAGAGAACGAGCAAGCTGAGCTTGCTGAAAAGAGACTTCACTTGGCCTGCGAAGCCTTTGGTGGTGGGACGTTACCTCAACTACAGTCTGCAACCTACAATGTACCTGAAGCTTGTGTTTATATTGAATAAATACCAAAGTGAAAGATCTTACTGTCTTTGCATCAACTGGAAAGTTTTGTGTGTTTTTCAGCTGGAGACAAAATTTAAAGACCCGACGAACAAGACCATGACAGAACGAGAGGAGCCTCTAAGATGTTTGGTCAGATTTACAAGCACAAATCTTCTGGAGTCATTCCGACAATGTGCATCATCGGGTAAGACTTGGTTATTTTCCTCTCTTAACATGAAAATCATGTTTTCTGAAGGGAACCTGGTGAATATTTATGAAAGTAAGTTTTGTTCTAAAATTGTTTACAGTTCCATCTTTTAACACAAGAGGGCACATTTGTCCTCTAAACAGCCATGCGTTAGTTCAATGTGGATTTGTCATGAAATAATTAATGTTCCTTTGTAATCAAAAATCATTTTCGTTTTATCGATCAGTGTGTTTTTTTAAGTGATTTTTCTTTTCTTTTTTGTTTTCACAGGAATTGCTTCCACACCTGTCACACCGCTGCTGTCATCTATTGTCCTTAAAGGCAGAAATCATTTTGTCATCACAGACAATGGCCCTGGACAGGCCTCGCAAACAAAACTACAGCAAAACTGATTGATGATGCACTGCTTATTCAAAAGATTTTTTTTACGTTGCCTATGTACCATATCTATGGCTTGCTGTCATTATTTATTGTTATAAATTACTCACCATCTTCTCAGACCAGGATGGTACTGTCATTAATCTAAACTGAACGCAAATGCAGGATTTTAAAACTTATTTTCACATTTTGTAACTGTTTTATTTCTTTAAATCCCCACATAAATAAATATTGATAATTTTTTTTTTCCATTTCCTGTTTTTAAGTTGTGTCTCATTTTGTACTTCTGAAGCATTCTTCTAATGCCATGCAAGTCTATGGGGTCAAAAGTCAACTTTCTCCTAGAGACATGGGGCCACTTACAGGTTCATCGGGATCCCTCAAGACACGGCCATGTCAAATTTGGGGCTTCTAGCTGTTGGATCAGAGAATTTTCTTGTGTCGTGCTGCTGATCCGCGTGTTCGTTGAATGAAGAGTCTCAGGAGAAGAATGCCAATTTAAATATGTCTTTAGTAAATAAATCAATTCAGGATATAAATATACAGAGCTCTGGGCCGAGTTCAAAACCCTAGCAACAACAAAGTATTGTCAGGGCATGAAGTCTGACTCCTATCTGTCCCTTGACCCAGTCCTTTTATACAAAAAAAAAAACACATGCAGACGGCTCCCAGATGTTGTCCTCCTCTGACTGGCTTCCCGGTCTCCAGACCCCAGCCGCATTGGATGTTGAGGCAGCCTTTGATCCAAGTGTCTGATTACTGATTGCAACAGCAAACAAGTCCTTCATGAGTTGGGCTTCGTGGATCATGAGTTCTCCCCCCTGTAAATGACCAGGTTATAAAGTTTTATGATGATTGCAGAGTCAGTTAGCTCTCTGTCCATCCTCTGGTCCCCCAGGGTCACCAGTTTGTGAGGAATGTGCCTCCCACTGTTCCTTCTTGAGCTCCCTGCGTGACTCCTGCAACAATGCCTTTTTCCTATGAGTAGGTCAGCTCATGATCTAAACAGTTTATATTAATAATCGTATTATTACAAACAAACATCTAAACTAATGATATTAATCAACACAAACATCTAAACTAATGATATTAATCAACACAAACATCTAAACTACAAATACTAATACCCACAACTAAACATAATAATATCATCATAGCCCATGAGGAACCCCAAAACCCCAACCCTAATTCCAGCCTTATCGCTAACCCTAATGCCATGAATGCAATGAAAAACTTTCTTCCTCCAAGGTGGGGCGTGACAGAGAAAGTTTGAGAACCACTGTTCTAGAGGAAAGATACATTTTTATCATCAACGTTTTAGACGTTTAAATAATGCATTTTGGTTGAATCATCTATTGAGAAACCGATTTAAAACGAAACAAAACATTGGGAATTATAATAAGTCCCTCCATATGCAGTATAATAATTTAAAAAAAAAAAAAAAAGAAGAAGAAGAAATCGAATACTGATACAAAGTCAACCGCGCTGGCTTGATGAAACGGAAGTATCGAACAGGAAGTGACGTTTGCCCAGAAGTCCGCAGTGTCTTGTGGAAGGCGGAGGAACAACCTTCCAGGCAGCGCCGAGGGATCATCGTCCCATGCAGCAGCTGCCGTTGCCGCTGGCGGAGCTCTCCACCCCGGCCGACTCTGGAAGGGCTGTCAACACAGAAACATGGCTGCGTCTGAGGCGGCCACGGACAGAGGTTACACCGCCGCGGACAGCACGAAATGCCGCCAAGTGTCTCTGCCCCAGTCATGGGAAATAATCAAACCCACCATCACGGAGTTGACCAAAGAAGTGAGGACGAACATCCTGTGCACCGTCGAGGGATGTGGGAAGATTCTCCCCAACACGCCCGCTCTGAACATGCATCTGGTCAAGTCACACAGGATCAAGGTAAACGGGATTCTTCTTTCAAGACGCCGACAGGTACCATGCGGATTTTGGACCACGACGGGGAGGAGGGGTCACAAATGTCGACTTTGGCGCTGTGGGAACGTCGACTCCCTGTCACGCAGCAGGGACACACACACACACACACACACACACACACACACACACACACACACACACACACACACACACACACACACACACACACACTCACAAGTCACGACTAATTCGTCGCAGCTAATTTTTGCGTTGCCTAGCCAACACGGAGAGCAAACACAGCTTTGAATGAAGCTTCAGCACTAGCTGTAGCACTAGCCGCCGTAGCACAAATTGGTAAATAACGTGTGCCGTTAGCTTGTAATGCTAGCCAACGCTAAGACTGCCCACTTGCACGTGATAAATTGTTGCCGTGCCTTGTTACATTTTATATTACGTCATACGTGCATCCAAGCGACACCACGTTGTGACACCACCTTGGAATTGGAGCATGAACGCTGGACACATGCAGGCTGACTGACTGAATAGTTGTCAGAGTGGCTCATCTCGGAGATCACATGTGAATTCGAACGCGAGGAGAATAACATAAGAAATGTTTATTTATAGTTATTGTTGAAAACTGCCCTGGAAGTTGGTGTAGGTTTTTTTTTTTTTTTTGGGGGGGGGGGGTTAAAATTGAAAATACATAATTATATTGAAAAGCTTTGTGTTGCATGCACTTTTGCATTCCTGGAAATTCTCCGAGCCTTTTCAATTGCCAATTTAATGTCTTATTTTCAACACTTACGACCTCTATTCAGGGTCTGCTTAACATTCTTATGGCGTGAACTATTTGGACTCAGAAGTCGCAATTGTCAAGTCAGAAGTTGTCGAGTCCTCACAACTAACATCCGAGTTCGGTTGAATGAAATCCTCTCCGGGGAAAACACTCTTTTTGTCAAACGTTATGCTAAGCTCTTTGTTTCACATAGGTGAGGGTGAGAATTTAAATGAGTTGTAAAAAGTAGCCAATGAATCCCAGCTAGTTGAAGCCGTGCTTAGGTGCATGCGTTCGTTGCAAAGTATTTTACTTTTCAAATCAATTGGACCTTAGTGTCCTCTCTGAGAAGTTGAATTTATGCCACAGAGTCGCTGCGGACATTTGGGACACACATGAGCAAATTCATATAGATCCACATGTGACAAGACAATACAACAACTTGTCTACACACAAGAAAAGGCATTTTTGAGTGACACCAAAATAAAATGCACTTTGTGTTTTTGTTTTACTCTATTCAGCCACTTCTGCATGAAACATTTCTTTAGTGCTTGCAGTGTATCCTGTTCAAACATTTTCTGCATCTATTGCATAATTAATGCCGTCTGGCTGCAAGAACAAGAGCTGTGATGAAGGACGCTGCTTCATCTTGTTTGGAATGGACCTCAATCATCCTGCAGCACTTTCGCATTTCTGAAATTCGTGAAATAAATATGTTGATTAGTCCTTGCCTGTGTCTTACTGTCCTTACAGTATAATGACTATGGATGCTTGATTTGAGCTCGCAAGTTAATTGTGTCTGTTCTCAATTGACGTCATCAAACCTCAGAAGAATCTAAATGGCCGAATGCTGTCAATCTAAAGACGTCCATTCTCCTTATGGATCACCCAGCACAGTCCAACAACCCCTTGGGTCAGAGCGTCAGCCCATTTCAGCTTTTTGAGCGTGACTCGGAGGAGTGCCTGAGCGAACGCTTTTTAAAAATAGTCTGTTTATGCCAACTTGTCGTGCTTAGCCAGAGGATGTTTGTCAGCTGTGGTTAAATAAAAGAGCTTGACCAACAGCACGCTGGAGCTGTGTTTAATATGTGGTGTGTGAATCTGTTGTTTTGCTGTTTGTATTTCTCCTTTGAATAAAACATGAGGTCGTGAGAGCAGCTTTGACAAGGTTGCGTAGAAAGGAGACTTTCCACATTGGTGTGGCTCACCATCACTTTGTTGAGATCGCAGTTGTGGATACCACTTGCGTGCGTGTTTGTGTAACCCATCCAGCCATTGTTATACATCAGTTTAAAAGTATTTGCTGAATCAAGTGTCGGTGGTTTCCCCTACGAATGGAAACCTCTCAATTTTTGTGTGTGTGTTGGTCTTAGTAGCACATAGAAATGCAAATGTGCCTCTGCGGCATCTTTTTTTTTTTTTTTGTCTCTGCAACTCACAAGTGTCGTCTTCCTCAGGACGGCCTGGTCAATCCCACGGTCAAAAAGGACATGAAGGGCTTTCAGCAGCTTTACTGCTGTCCTATTGAGGGCTGCCCAAGAGGGCCCAACAGACCCTTCTCACAGTTTTCTCTGGTCAAACAAGTAAGCTTCTCCTCCAGTCACTTGTAATCATCTAAAAGTCAAGTTTAAATTCACAGAATCTCACTGCCGTGGAGCTGCTTAACGTGCTCGTCGCCACTAAATGTTACAATTATTTCTGATGTACAGTTTAAAATTTGCTCTCTGTTGTTCTGTCGAAGCACTTCATGAAAATGCACGCAGAGAAGAAACACAAGTGCTTGAAGTGCAACAATGGCTACAGCACAGAGTGGGACCTGAAGAGACACATAGAAGACTGTGGGAAGACCTACAGATGCACGTGTGGCTGCCCCTACGCCAGCCGGGCGGCTCTTCTCTCCCACGTCTACAGGATGGGTCACGAGATCCCCACGGAACACAGGCACGTGGTGTGATGCTGTCATTTCTATGAACATTAAAGTGTCCGTCTCAAACCGTTATTTAATCATGATGTTGCTGACAGGAACCTAACGCGTTTCTGCCAAGTCTTCTTCAGTGACGGTTGAAACACATTTGTGTTTGGTTGGAGATGCCTGTCAGTGGCATCATTGTTAAATAATTGTTTGAGATGGACACTCGGGTGTTGCTGGCTGTTTTCTTCTATTCTCAAGATGCTTGCAGAAATGATGGTTTGCTTACTTTCTCTTCCTGTCATTTTTTTCAAAAAACAAATAACAGAATCCCTCCGGTAAAAAAGCGAAAGATGGAGAAGCTGTCAAGTAGCTGTGAAAAGGTGAAGCCCAACGAGCCAGGCGGCCAGAACGTCCCAGCGGCCAAAGAGCTGCCGGACACAACATGGTACTCTGATAAAACTGTTCTGGTTCAAGACTCTCTAAATCACAGCTCAGTGCCCCCGAAGGCCCTCCAGAAGCTGCTGCTGCCGAAGCCCAACGTGGCTCTGGTGAGCGTCCCCCTGATGCAGCTCGCCCACCTGCCCGTCCTCCTCCCGTCGGCGGACAGCGGCGCCCTGCGGTCGGTGGTGCTGGCGGTGCAGAGCCACGGCTCGGTCGGCTCGGTCGGCACCCTCCAGCTCCTGCCGCCGGCCGCGGGCGCCATCGTGCCGTCCCAGCCTGACGCCAAGACGGTGGGCTTCAGGGATGGCGCGTCGACCTCGCGCTCCGGCCCGGAGCCTGTCAGCGTCGGGGTCCAGGTCAGCGCCGAGCCGGCCGGCGTGGCTGATGCCGACCCGGCGGCTGCGGCGCTGCAGCGCGGGAGAAGCAGCTCCGCCACCATCCAGACGGACAAGTCCTACCTGTCCAACATGCCCACCGGGACGACGGTGGCCGACGGAATGGTCCTGTGCCCCGCGGGCGAGTCCTCGGTGTCGTCCTGCTCGCAGACGGACATCAGCGTCGGCGCCCAGGTGCTGCTGCCCATCAGCGTGGAGACCCAGACGTTCTCGTCGTGGGTGAGAGCCACGTCCTCCATCGCCGCCCAGACCGACGGCCAGGCGCCCTGCTCCCCGCCGCCCTCCGCGGCTCCCCACAGAACCACGCAGACCCAGACCCAGAGCGAGCAGAACCGGGCCATCACCTGCGCCGACCTGTTCGACGGCGGCGGCGGCGACGGCCTCACCGTCTCCACGCAGACGGCGCTGGACGTGGACGACGACGACGACGACGGCGTGTACGAGGAGACGAAGGCGGCGGGCGCCGTGTGTTTCGGCGTGAAGGCGGACGACATGAGCTCCAGCAGCGTGGCGGACAACCAGACGCAAACCATGACCTTGCTGAGCGACCTGGAGAACATCCTGTCGGACAGCATGTCGGGGCAGCAGGTGGGCTCGGTGCAGGAGCAGAGCGGCGCCATCGACTTCGACTTCGAGGACTTCCTGAGCGCCGTGCACATCCAGACGCAGACGGAGGAGTGCGAGCTGGGCGGCCTGGGCGGCGACGCGCCGCTGGAGTCGCTGGACACCCAGACCCAGACGGACTTCCTGCTCATGGATGGCGGCGAGCAGGGCCGGGGCCCAGCCAGCGACCTGGAGCTGTTCGACATCCAGACCCAGACGGACCTCAACTTCCTGCTGAGCGCCGGCAGCCACATGCCCCTGAGCAGCATCCTGCGGCACCCCAGCTTCTCCGTGAGCACTGAGTCGTCGGACACGGAGACGCAGACGGACCTGCCGCCGTTCGGCGTCCCGGCCGCCCAGGCGCCCGTCGGCGCGAGCGAGCACGCCAGGCCGCAGAGCAGCACGGAGACCCAGACGGTGACCAGCCAGGCCGACAGCCTGGGACACCTCTTCCTGACCAGCATCGAAACCCAGACCGCCATGGATGACTTCCTGTCAGCCGAGCCGGCGTGGAACGTGGTGTCGCATTTCAGCTCGGTGGAAACTCAGACGTGCGAGGAGCTCTGCGCCCTCTTCCAGCAGCCCGACAAGCCCAACAGTTGAAGGAACCTCCCACCCAATGACGCCTGAGCTTCTGCAGTAGTAGGTTTCTCACATTTGCTTCTCTCCCGTGCGGGTGCCCTGGGGGGATTGGGGGGGGGATTAGCTGGCGCTGTCCTCCAGACGTGCACGGTCTTCTTGCGTGCAAAATCTACAGGAAGGTCTGACAACATTCAACTGAAGCGAACGTGTCCGGAGCCTTTCCAAGCATATATCCTGAGAGCAGGCCGCACTTTATGAGCTCCACGGGCATGAGCTATCAGCTACTGTTTACATCTTTATTGCACATATGGTGAGGTAACATGGTCTCTGTGTTTTGTCTTGATTGCCAGTTTGGTTCGATGGCGTAGTGAAAATAAACACTGCGGCTGCTTTCCAATGCCGCGGTCCCAACGGCAGCAGTTCAGCGTTCGCTCGGCAGTCCACCCATGTCCCATCGGTGCTCACTGGAGTCTTTCACAAAAACAGCTGCCGTGTATGCTAGCGTTCAGATGCCAACACTAAGAATCCATCTCAGCTGTTGTCTGTGAATTTATCTCCCTCGTCAGCGACCGCTCTACATTCCCAGATGCATTCTCGAAACGTCGCTCGGCTTCAAAATTAACCCTATAAAGCCGTCGGCCAGCAATTAATCACACAACACTTCGTGAGGAAATGGCACGAGTAGAAATGCAGTGTATCTCGTTGCTTTTATTAAAACGTGATAGTTAATTTATTTCTCGTCCAGGCATTTGTTCAAGTAGGACCTTGGTTGTGGTCCCTGACTTATTTATGAGCTAGGTGTCAGTGTATACAGCAGCAGTACTGTGTGCTCAAAAGAAAAGGCAATGTTACTGTACAGGCAAGGTATAATAGTAGGAGAATTAGCACTAGTTGTTGTGTCTTCATCCATCCATTGTTTTGTGTGTTGCATTTAAAATCACTAAAGTGTAATTCCCCCCCCCCCCCCCCTGAAATAACTAAATGTAATGCTCTAAGTTTCTCGGTTTACTTTGTCACTGACCTCATCCTGAAAAGGCACCACTACAGTGTTTTACTGAAGAACTCTGAGTCTTTTCGTTATGGTTATTATAATTATTGTATAATTGTTGATATTTGTTTGTCATTTTTGGTGCCTTAGCCTGAGTGTTACCTAAATTTGTGTTTAATACTATTTGCTGCTTCATTGAAGTCTTAACAGAACTTTTTTTTTTTTTTTTTTTTTGGCCAGGGTGGGGGAATCAGGATACTGATATTTATGTTGCATGTTTAATTTATTGTGTCTGTGTGTTTCCCAGACTGGAATTTCCTTAATTATTTTTCGTAGGTTCTGTAGGAATGATTTCGGATTTTCACTTGAAAATAATGCTATGCAGTGATAAGAAAACCAATTGAAACAATCTCACTATTTTTCTGGCTTAATGCTCGTAATACGTTGAACACTAGGCACAAGTATAGCTCATTATTATTTTTGCACAATTTCCAGACAAGTCAAGGATAAACCTGTTTCGGTTTGGCCACTGTTGAGTCTTAAGGTTTTTTGTTGTTGAGGTTGTAAATGCTTTGCTCTGAATGGAACCATGTGTCGGAAGCCTTTTGAGTCTCTTGTGTCATTCGCAGTGCTTTATTTTTCTCTTTTCAAAGTGCATGTAATCATGTAAACCAGCACTGGATCTGTTAAAGCGGAATGAGTTTCTGTTGCCTTTGTGTGTGTGTAGAGTTAATGGCTGCCTTGATTAATGTTAAAGCTACACTACATATCTCCCCAATAAAACTACTGGAATGTCTATTTTTTTTTTTTTTTCTTTATCCATGTGCCAAATGGTCGATGTGCTCATCCTCGTTATTTTTTTTGTTTGTTGTCGCTCAATAAAAGCTTTTTGTACATCAGTGCAGTGCAAAAATATTGATCAAATCCACGTTACAAAGCAATGTCATTTTGGAGGAAAAAAAACAGAAAATAGGTTTCAAGAACAAACGCATTTATATAAAAAGTGGGTGCACTTGTCAGGCGACCATATTGCACCATGTATTCCAGAACAGGGACCTGTGCTGTTTTGTTATTTCCACCCTGAATTAAAAGATGAAAATAATCTTTTTTTTTTTTTTTTCAAAAAAAATGTGTGGTACAGCGGGGCATCTGGAAAACTGGGATTAACGTTAAGGTTTGCAATATGTTTTGTTTCCACTAGATGCCACTAAACTGCACACGTTAGATCTTAAAAAATGAAATAAACAAGATCATCTCAAACTTGTCTCGCCTTGGAAACAATATTCTATACCCCTGATATTGCACTAAGCACGATTAAACATTCTATACAATAACCACATTTTTCAATATTAATCTGAGGTATTTAAAATGATGTGTGATAGGGTGGGCACAGATAACGGGCCACACATTATAGTCCATGGTCATGCCAAATGGAACAGTTCACATATACAAACAGGGTGTATTTCTCACATGGTAACGTGCTCTTTTTAAAAACAATATCAATCGTGACATTTAAAAAAAGAAAACTTGGAGGTGCGGCCTTTAAAGTGGTCCATGCAGAATCCTCCACAGGGAGGCATGTGACTTGATGTAAAACCTGCTATATAAAACCAAGTTCAGCCTTAAAGACTGAGTGCATACATAGGAGCTGCGTCGTGTGCTCCGCTGCCAGAGTAAATGGCCCTCTTGCCCATTGAGGCGTGCGTTTGGTTTGAGGACAGAGACACCTGATAGCGACTGGGGATGGAAACACTGAAAGCGGACAGCAGCTGCGAGTTGCACTGAGAGACGTGGAGTTTGGAGTAAAGGCCCGAGTCGGGATTCATGACCGTGTCCACTCTTGTCCCTTTCATTCCGCCCTTCTTGTCCAACGCAAAGCTGTTTTTCTCTGAGGGTTCTCCCTCCAAAGGCCTCTGAGGGTAGATATGCTCGTTCAGCAGCTGAGGACTCAGTTGCAGCTCCTCGATGGGTGGTAAAAAGGTGAACTGTTTGATGGGAACCACCGTGTTGCTGCACCTGTGGATGGATTTTGAAGTCTTGGCCGACTTGCTCTTTGGAGGATGGTCCTTGTGGCTCGCTTTCTTCTTTGGGTTCTCCTCCGGCAACATCTCTGGCATGTTCCTCCAGAAGGCATCGAAAACGGTCGACTCCGAAGCAGCTGCCGCCGCCGCCGCCGCCGCCATGGTGTCGCTCCAGGACGCTGAGGACTGCCTCATCTCCGTGGACTTCTTAGCCGATCTCTCTGCATTGTGCGGCGCTAGGTCAACAGACAGGCGGCCCGGGCTGTCAGCCCGCTTGGTCGTCCGGTTCTTGTTCCTCTTGGGAGAAACAAATATGCTGCTGAGTGGAGCCGCTCTGGTCCAACCTCGGACCTGTTTGAACATCGAAAGTGACGTTAAAGCTATTGGTAATATTTCTGATGATACTTCTTAATCCTTGGCAAAGAATGTCTGATATTTACAGCTGTTAGATTATCACTTAAAAATAACAGGATACAGTCATGTTTTACGGTACTGTTGGAATCATATATTTAGTTTAGATGATTGTGTTGAATAATATAATGAGTTTAGATGTTTGTTTATAATAACATGATTATTAATATAGAACTGTTTAAATCATTTGGCTGACCTACTCATAGGAAAAAGGCATTGTTGCAGGAGTCACACAGGGAGCTCAAGAAAGAAGGGAAGAACATCCCTCACAAACTGGTGACCCTGCGGGACCAGAGGATGGACAGAGAGCTAACTGACTTTGCGACCACCATTAAACTTTATAACCCGTTCATTTACAGGGGGGGAACTTATGATCCATCGGAGGCACGGGGGAGAGGAACCTGTGACCTCAGGCATGTCGTGCACTGTATTATTTCAACAGGTCACACTGGAAACAATGATGGATCATTTGGCTCCCTTCCAAATAAGGACTTGTTTGCTGTTGCAATCAGTAATCAGACACTTGGATCAAAGGCTGCCTCAACATCCAATGGGGCTGGGGTCTGGAGAGCGGGAAGCCAGTCAGAGGAGGACAACATCTGGGAGCGTCTGCATGTGTTTTTTTTGCTATCTGTACCTTGACCCAGTCCTTTTATACAGTCAGACTTCATGCCCTGACAATACTTTGTTGTTGCTAGGGTTTTGAACTCGGCCCAGAGCTCTGTATATTTGTATCCTGAATTGATTTATTTACTAAAGACATATTTAAATTGGCATTCTTCTCCTGAGACTCTTCATTCAACGAACACGCGGATTAGCAGCACGACACAAGAAAATTCTCTGATCCAACAGTACCCAGGGATCGTTTTACACATTGTACATATACAGAAAGCGTGTCGTGTGTGTGTGTGTGTGTGTGTGTGTGTGTGTGTGTGCGTGTGTGTGTGCGCGTGCGGCATAAAAATCACTGTACTGTGCTGTTATATATTTTATCCCGTAAATACCTAAACTTAATGCTTTTGTTTCTCAGTTTTCACTGACCTAACCTTGAAAAGGCATCAGAACATGCAGACTACATCTCTGTGAGTCTTTCTGTCATGGTTACATTTGTTGTTATTTGTTTATCACTTCGGTGCTTTAGTCTTGAGTATTACCTGAATTTTTATTGATTACTGTGTGCGGCTAAATTGTTATCCAAAGTGGAAATGTAGATTAGTATACTTACAGCTTCTTCCCAGCCAGAGTAGGGATGATGCTCATGTGGCTCCAAGTCCTTCAAGAATCCCTCCTCACTGATATCCAGAAGGTTGTCGACGTGCCTCCTGTCTGGTGTCTGGAGAAGCTGCTCCTCAGCTGGACCCCCCTCCGTTGAAGCTTCACTCGCGGCCGTGCGGTCTGCTGATAACCAGGTCGCCATCGGAAGGACTTTTCACTACATGATCTAAAAGAACAAATTTACAACGAAACAAGGTCGTTCAGGTTGACTCGAGTGGACCTAAAATGTTAAAAATAAGAAAATAAATAAAAATAAAATTAAAAATAAAATAAAAACCTTCGAAATCACAGCGTATTCCACAGCCCTAGAAGTCAGTACAGTCAGTCGTCCAACCTTCTAAAGCGCAAATTTCTCACGTTTCTGTATTTTTTTTTTTAGTAATTTTCTTCCTGCTTGCTAGCCTTTTTTGTCGCCCCTTAACAAACTGATTTTCTGTTTGCGTCTCGGTGAATTCCTTCACGGTCAAGCTGTATTGCTGTCGTCATAGTAACGTCTGCTGGCTGGACCGGAAATTGTGACGGGGAGGGGGGGGCTTAACTTTGCTGTGTACATTACTTCTCGGCTCCTGTTATGCCGCACGCTTCAGTTTAAAGCACCATGCACTCGACGTTCAAAAGCACCCCGTAAATGTCGTGGAGACTTTTGGGTGATATGTATAGAATAATATATTATATTACACAATATAATACAGTAATATTGCATGCATTTAAATGATGTTCGAAATGAAATCATTTTTAAACCGCTACATTATTTATGTGGTTGCGGAGGTATGTAGGCACGTTAGAATGCACAAAATAGCCCGAAAGCAAACATTTAATGGTTGCGAAAGAGGCAACTTCCGGTTGGGCGCAACGTTCAATTCGGCACGTAGGCGCCACGCTCCGTGCCACGCTGCTGCTTCTGACGTTCGCACGTTTCCAGCATGCAAACGACAGTCAAGTCTGATGCACGGACACGTTTCTCAATGCAAACGCGACTTGAGGCTTGGACGGTTATTTGTCAGGCGTAATAATTTGCACGTTATTAATTAATCGACCGTGCAGAGAGGAAACCCACGCACTTTGCAGCCCTGCCGCACGTCTTGACCACAGCCTCGCTCATTGGTCCAGAGCTGCACAGCGTCACCCTCTGACGCTGTTATGCCGAGTTCACGACATCCTTTTAGAATTGCATTATCTGGCGGGAGCGCGCAAGAGCAACAACTTCCTTCAACGAACAACAGAAAAAATAGTCCGGGTAAATTTTCATATGTACATAGCCCGTTTATGTGACAATGGTAATGCTTGACAGTATATCCTACACAATGCAGCAATATCATCCCTCTGAATTCAAAGTTTAATAGATTAACAGCCTCGTAAGTCCACCAAATGTCTGTCAGACCGGTGCAGTTTTCCAAGCAGTTTTTTCTTTCTTTCTTTTTTCTTTATTTTAATGTGACTTGATTGCATCAAACCGAATGTAAATCTAGAACTCTTACTTTTCTGCCTCTTTTGGTGAAATAGATGTTTTTGGAACACTTACTAAAGTATTGACTTACTTACAAAAGTAAGTCAATACTTAAGTATTAACTGAATACTAAATCCACGTTTTTAGGGTTCAATCCATCAGAATGTAGCTCTCTCAATGACACTGTTTCTTCGAGGTAGCCACACCTCTGACTTTCATCTTAGAACTCCATGAGCTAAAGTCAGAATTTTGACTTTAAACTCAGAATTCTAGAAAAAAAAAAAAAAATCAGAGGTCAAGATGGGAGATGGTGAAATAATTGAACCTTGTATCACTTAAGTCACACAACAAGAAAGAAAACAGTGGGTCACAGAAATCGTGTTAATGGGAAAGGTCTTCTTATTGACTAGAAAGGTGAAAATAGCTGAGACCTGCTTTAATCCACCAGGTATCAGTGTATGGAAACAGGATAGAGGGCAGCTGGAGGGTGTGGCATTTTACTGGAGTTAATGTGTCATTTTTATTTTTATTCATTGTCTTGTTTGCCATATTTTGTTTTGAAGACTTGAATGCAAAAGTTAAACAACTGGACTGGTTTTTGGTGGCTTGAAGACATTTTGCTTTTCATCTGAATGACTTTCTGAAAGGCAGAGAGAATCAAACCATTCTCATTCCCGTGGTGGATTCTTTTTCACCGATGACGCCTTCTGGGTGAGAGGCAAAATGTCTTCAAGTCACTGGAAACCTGGCCAATTGCCTTAGCTTAACCTGACAATCGAGTTCCTCCATGAACATATACACGTTTCTCTTGCTATGAATGTGAGCGGATTGTGACCTTATGTTACCCATTATGTGTGTCTCTGCTACAACATATTAATCACTCAGAGTTAATTCTTATTTGTATAGTGACCTGTGTAATAAAAAAAAGTATTAAAGAACCGTATAGTGGCAATCTTATAACATACAACATTACAACATAAAGCTTATACAGTAGATCTATGCGATGCCTAGATGCAATCCTTTCAAGTAAGAATAAGAGATTATTTAATATTACAGGAGTAAAATAAACAAAACGGACTCAAAAGCATTCTCAAACACTAGACTTGCTAAAATTAGGTCTTTAGGCCGTATTTGAGCGTTCACTTTTGTGTGCGTGCGCGCGCGCTCCCGCGAGCTGCGCGCCATCATTTTGCGTGCAGCCAGGAGAGGCCATAACACCGGTCCCCGGCATCACGACAGCCACTTGCTTGCTCCGCAGTGCAGACTCTCGCTCCTGACTGCGCCTGGAAGCAGAAGCTGCGCACCCCGCCGCGGTCATGCTGCCTCCGAAGAACTGCCTGCCGAGGAACTACAGCTGCATAGCCGGACTTTTCGGGAGCCTGGCAGCGGCCAACCCGCGGTTCGAGGATGGGGAAGAGTTGGAGCGGATGAACGGCACCTGCGAGCCCACCGAGATGCCGGTGGTGGACGAGCGACCGCGGGGCAGAGAGACCTTCCTCAAGCCCCCGCAGAGCCCCAGCCTGCGCCGCAGGTGCAAGTCGCTCCCCACGCCCACGGAGAGGGCAAAGTTGGAGATCTGCAGGAGCAGGAGTCCGACGAGTCAGAAAAAGGTCCGGTTCGCGGACTCCCTCGGCCTGGAGCTCATCATGGTGAAGCACTTCGACGACGGCGACGAGCCCGAGGTGCCGGAGCGCATCCTGGCCAAACTATCCAAGGGACCCCTCAACTTGAACCACCTGGAGACCAAGTTCCCGCGGCCGCCCGCGCAGTCCGTGTTCATGGAGCTGCAGTTCACCAACCCGGGGACGCTGCCGGGCTTCGAGCACAAGGTGCGCGAAGTCAAAGTCATGCTGGAGAGCGTCGAGGCGGACGAGTTCAGCATGTCCGGGATGGTGCGCGTCCTCAACCTGGCGTTCGAGAAGAGCGTCTCGCTGCGCTACTCGCTCAACAACTGGATCACGCACATGGACAGCCTCGCGTCCTACGTGCCCAGCTCGGGCGACGGCGCCACGGACAGGTTCCGCTTCAAGATCGTCATGCCCACCTACCTGGACAACGGCGGCACGCTGCAGTTCGCCATCAAGTACTGCGTGGGCGGCGAGGAGTTCTGGGACAACAACCACGGCAACAACTACAAAGTGCGGCGCCACCGCTTCAAGATGTCCCCGCCGCGTGAATGGGAGAATGGTTGGATTCACTTTATCTGAGAGTTGTGATCGTGCTGCGGCGGCGGCGCCTTGCTGCATGCGTGTGGTGATGGTGATGAATTTGATGATGATGATGATGATGATGATGATGTTGATGCGCAAACGATTCCCCGGGTACCTTAAAAACACGACTGTAGCCTATTATTATTTTCTGCCATTGTCAGCAACACACGTGGGGGCGACAGATGAGAGTATTTTCTCCCCCAATTCCACTCAGTATGAGAGGTATTTGACGGTTTGGGTGCTGAGGAGCCGCGTTATGGGATGCTGCGAGACAGAATTGTCCTGATGTCAGGGCTCCCTCACAGCCCGGCTGCCCTTTGGGGGCGCATGCTCACGTTATGTAATGTAGAAACACGTGCCGGCGAAAACGTGCACCGGCAACCGGCCACTTCAGGCATCACTGTTCCTGCGGGAGATGCTGCAGGATTTGTCTGATGGCGTCGCTGAGGTGCTCCAAATTGTTCCGATCACTGTGCGAAAACAAACAAACAAACAAAAAAATTGGAGCTAATGGGAATCAAAGAGCATCACGTCCCGGTTTATGCAAGGAAAAACGTGCAGGAGCTGGGAGACATGATGGCAGCCACAAATATCAAGAGGGTCCTTTCATTCCTTTCAGTGCAGAATTTCCCATGAAGTGGGGGTGGGACAAAAAAATGCCTTATTTGAAATTATGGTGTGGAACGTTGTGCATTGAAGTCATCCTATTCCATTTTCTTTCAAGTGATGCCTGCGGGCTCCATCACCTTGTCTGTGTCCTTAACCTGTAGGCTTTCAATCCAGGGAAAAGTTGCATACTTGCATTAGTCATAAGCCTGCTTTTTATCCATCTCTAAATTGAATATTTGATTTAATTATGCAAGCAAAGAGTATTTTTGCAAAAGTATGGAACTTTGGAGATGTCTGACTCAGACAGGAAGAAGCTATGAGTGCATCATGCTCAGCCAAGCAAACTGTCAGAGCCATTTGTCTGCGACACAAATGAGCTCCGACAAAGGCATGCAGTTATTGTCGGCCATTATTGTCTTTACCATTTCCAAAGGACAGAAAAGGACAAACCGATGATCCAGTAGCGATTTGCTATGGCCAATGCTATTCTGATGACTTGGACTCTCCTTCAGGTTGGTAGTTGTAAAACAGAAGCTATTTTCGCAGAAATCGTTTTCAAACAGTAACAGAAACTATTGTATATTTCCGGAGTCAAGTCAGTCATTCGTATCGCTCAAGTTTGCTTTATGTTACTACTAAGATGAAAGCAGCTGTACACACACACAGACATGCCGTTCATCATTGTGCTGCTCGCCGCCCCTCCTCCCCATGACCGAAAGCGGTCGGTGCCACCTGACTCGCCTGTGTTTCCATCCACAAAATGGCTAAATGTGGTCTTTACTGTATTTCTGCACCTTAAGCCTTGACTGATGCTAAACGACCGGTCTGCCCCCTGCAGACAACTTAGCTGATGGTGTTGCATCTGTGCAATACTCCAGCTTTTCTTCCAAAAACGTGTACTATACATTTGGTGTGAATTGCTGTTCATCACTAGAAATGAGTTTAGCTCAGTGCAAAAACCACCTGGATTTTCTCTTGTTATAATTTTTAGTTGTGTGCAGTTAACATGCATGTAAGAGGCTCCAGGCCAGAAGGCCGAGAGGACCAACAAACAGGAGGCGGGGCTTTTAATTCCAGCACTGACTGTAATCCGAAACATCACTTTGCCCTGTGCTTATGCTAGTGCAGCCCAGGAGGGAGGCTCTTCATTTAATGAGGGCATCAGTTTGTGATGTGGAAAAAGTCTATTCCTGTAACCACTTATGTCTTGGAGCAGCTCCACTGTGAGTCCATCAAAAATATTTTCTCAAAGTCTGGGACCATATGTTGTTCCTGATACAGTCAGACTAGTTTTATTTATTATTATTATTTCCCTTTCATTCTACCATATCCTTTGTCACAGTGCATTGAGCAGCATGTTGTATCACCTGTAAAAGTGAAAGGCTGAGCTGATCCTGCTGTGTTCTTTTCAATGCGTAGCACTTTGACGGCCACGTTGCGTTAAGAGTTTTCACAAGTGTCACAACGCCACATTTTTTTCAGCAGGCATTAAGTACTCAGCTGAAATGACTAATGTGGTTAAGTCGGGGACCTATCACCAGGGTCACTGCCAGCACACAATGTGGTTTTGGTTTTGTTTGTTTTTCCCTGCACTTTTTCGCACTGGGCACGATCGCTGTGTGGGGTCACCTATTTATTACATGTTGTGACTGTGACACAAACGAGCATTTAAATGTGATGCACTATCAGTGTTCCATCGACTCTCTGGTTAGCAGCCATGCTGCACACCTTTAGCCAGGTAGCTCCCACAATGCTTTTTTGTCTTTGTTTGTTTTTTTTTATTTTGCTGTCGCGTCCCCATCTTTTAGAAAACCGAAAGGGCTTCAGGTCTGATTCGATTTTCACCTCAGTGTGCGACATGATCTGTCACATTTAGAACTGACTTGTAATTAGACGTCTAGGTAAACGTATTAATGTCTCATACTGAATGTCTTCCTAGTCTGCTGTTTGTCTCTGTTTTTGTTTTTTTTTTTGTTTTTTTTAATATAGCTATAATGAAAGAGGTGATTTTGGTGTGATGAAAGTTTGCCTTGTGACGACGTGTGTGTAGCTGAGAGATAAGATGTGGGCCTCGAAACTGAGTACTGCCAAAAGCACACTTAATATATCTGATAAACAAACTTCTACCTTGGGAGCATTTATCGGCCACTTTATTTGGTATACCAGTTCAACAATGCAAATATCTGATCGGCCAATTATATGGCAGCGAGTCAGTGTATTGAGTCGCCAGCCAGAATGACCCGCTGAAGTTCAAAATGAGCATCAGAATGAGTGTCTTGTGTGAAATGAGGCTCCTTCTTTTTTCTTGGAAACAAAAAAATGAAATATGAACCAAAATTGAGTAGTTCATCAGAAACAATTATGTTGGAAACCGGTTCTTCCCCTGTGCACAACTACGAGTAAAATGTATGCTATTAAAATCAGGCAGAATATATGAAGCTGAATTGAAAACAAGCACTGTGACTGACTGTGGCAGTGGCACATGTGTGGACATGAACTGAACTGTCAAGAAGCACCTTGGTGTGTGTGTGATGGGTTTTGTCGCGAGCGACTCTTGATTGTAGCAGACTAAAGTCGACACAGGATTAAAATGTTCTTTGGCGAACTGTGAGGGGACAGAGTTTGAAAGCTTTGCTGTGGATAGCTGCTAACCAACGTTCTTCTTTCCTCTCACTTTGGGAAACCCGATTTTTGCTTACTTGTCTTATTTGTAAGCATTATCTTGCACCAGATTTTTTATTTTATTTTATTTTGGCCTTACGTAAATCCTATGCAACATCTTTTGTGTTGTAGCACCTTCCATCCGTGTCGACCTGTAACCGTCTTCCATTTCTTTCTCTCGCCATTTGCCGTGAATGTTTATCATGTTTGCACGTACAGCTGTAACAAACCTTTATTTTTATGTTTGGATTTTAATGTAGCCTATATTTTGTTAAATTAATGATTAATAAAGGCATTTGTGAATTAAACCAAATACTCAAGTCTGTCTGAAAGGTAAATTTGAGTTTTTGTCCTCTCAACAGATACTTTTCAGTTTGATATTTTTATGCATCTTCTCCTCCCGTTCAACTGATAAGGACTATGGACCTTGACTCTTGTCATAGTGTTTACGGTTCTGCATAGTACATAATAAGAAACTGCTGTGGAGAATGGGCATACATGCTCACATGAGTCCCCCTAGGTCTCACACTGTGTTTATAAAGAAGAAACACACCCACCCACACACACACCCACACACACACACTCAGCAGGTTCGCACCGTTGTGGACCAGGCTGCGGACGTGCCCTTGAATCGATTAGATTGTGACACCCGCTCTGTTGACTGAGGGAGGGGTGAGAGCCTGAAGCAGCTGCAGCGTCAAGCCAAGGTACCTATAAGCAGGCTGCCACAGAGCATTGCTAAAGGCTGCTGACAGCACAGCACTTCTGGACTTTTGGCGTTTTAACTGCAGCCAATGTATTGGCTACAAAGCAAAGCACCACTTTAACAGCAGGGAAGGTAATAACGATTACATTAAAACTTGTCTGACTTTCCTTCTAATTATCATAAGTATTTTTTTGGGGTGGCAAAGTAAGCACACAGTACTGCAAACAAGAGGACGTCCCCCCTTCATATTTCTTGGATGTCCCACTTGGTATTTCCTCTGTTTTGTTTTGTTTTCCTGTGAATTACAGAAGACGGGCCAAACATTCCAATGCCGGGGAGGAAGAGGAGACTTGATTTGATGAATGAATATGGTGGACAGCCAACCTACAAACAGAGCTGGACAACAACACACAGATGGTCTGTAAAATAACTCTGTGTACAGAAGGTGCCATAGCGACTCTCTTCTGTACATTTGTTTTCCTCGTATTTCGCTCCTTTTAGCTTATAGGTGGTCTGCACATGGAATATCTGTCACTTTGAGGTCTTACAAAGTCAGGTTGATAAAGGGGGCTAACATGGGGTACATTTTGATTCGATAACGTTGTAAACACAGTGTGCTGCGTCGATGTGTACATCCAGCAGCTCTTTGTGCCGTGTTGGGGGGGATTCTGTGTCAGATTAGGAACGCGATCCAGCGTAATCTTCATGTAAACCTTGGGTGGCGTTGACAGAGCAGCCTTGTCAGTAAGTTGGACCCAACCCTGCTTACTTCTTGCTTGTGCTGAAAACATGCCAGGGCTTCCAGCAGCTCTACATTCAGCACTTTCACAGCCGGTGGGTGTGAATCCGCGCAACCACTCAGTAATGCCCTACCGTGGCTGCTAATGAATTCATAGTATGATTCCAGCTGTTCGGCAGCTTGCTTAAAGAGAGCGGAACGATATTCCTTTACACCGAGATTAAAGGAGAATGAAAATATCCAATAACTGTAAGTGGCGAAGCAGGAAAATGAAAGGGCTGCAGTTTGTGCTTTCATTGCAGCAGCAGGGCACATTTCTCACATCTGAGTGTTGAGTGACTGTGACAGATTTCTTTTTCAAAAAAGGCCTCAAAACAGTCCTCTCGCATTCATCAAGCCACAATAAGCTGCTGCTCTTTGTCTGTGTAATTACCAAATGGTAATCAGGGAACATTGTCCTGCTGCATAAAAACAGATGCTTACATAACTGCTGCGTTCATGCAATGTTAATGGTGTGTCTGTGTGTTTATTTTTTCCATTTCACTCCCCTGCCGGCGGCCGGCATTATGATGCCGATATTATCCCAGTCACACGGCTCCTCCCGCCTCAGCTGTGCCCTTCGGCTCTATTAACATGGCCAAGGCAACGCTCACGAATAGGTTTCACAGCTTCTCTTCCAATCATTCATGAGAGAAATGAGAGAAATTGTGTGTCATGGGATTAATCCCGACTCAGCAGCAGACCTGGCTGCGGTGTGAGGTCCGACAATCACTTCAGTCAATGCTGGACCTGAATAACCCATCAGATGCATTTCTATTCATAACTATATGGTACATAAAACTTCTAAATTACCTTCATGGACTGCGAAATGATGCACTGTGAAAATACCATATTAAAGCTGTGGATAGTTTCCAATGTGAACGTTCTACCACATGTAGTTCCTTTCCTCCTTAAAAAACATGTAGTTCCTTCACTATCACAGCGTTAAATCAAAATGCTTGATTTAACACTACTTTTGGTGTATATGAACGATAAACTATTACACATAACTTTGACCATTGGTGTAATTTAAGGGTTTAAGTAACTGAAAAGGCAAAATATTAAAAAAAAAATAAATAAAAAAAAAAGAAGTCAAATCATTCATGAAGATATTGTTGAGATTGAATATGATTTTTTTTTTTTACCAACTTAGATTGGACTTTGTTGACCCCACTTAGAAAAAACTTCTTTGCTACTCTGTGCAGACACAATAACTACTACTACTACTAACAACAACAACCTGCACAAGTCTGGAGTAGCTTTTTAAATCACCCCACATGTTGCTTGTGATGCTATTCATGCTGTCTTTAACAGCAGCAGCAGCATGCTGTCTATTGTCCGCAGCAGTTACATTAAGTTTTCCATTGAGTAAAAATTTTTTTTATTTACTTTCAAAGTACCCTAAAAAGCAGCAAGTCAGGTTTCCGTGTATGAGACATAAATCCGAAACGAAGCTGAGTTGCTCTGTCGGACTATCGGTGCATGATTACAATGCTGCAGACCTTCCCTGACTGCTGTACCTTGTAGCCCTCCGGTAATGAAATAGCCTTTTTTGATGGTCTGCTACAAAGAGGATATGGCTCAGGATAAAAGAGGTACAACGTTACTGCGTCCATTTAACAGAGTGAAGCAACGTTTTTTTTTTTTTTTTCCTCTGTTGCCAATCAGCAAGAAGCCGCCGCATCCACTTGTCAGTATCGAGTCCAGATGAACTCTCGTGACCTCCCCTGGGTTTGGCCTCCGCAAGCCTGCTTTCAACATCTGATAGATGAACGGATTGATTTTTTAAGAATTTATGTTCCACCCATTTTGTGTTTCATTATTCATTCGTTTCTGTCTATTCTATCAGTCATGAAGTGTTTTTCTGTGAAATGACTGCTTCAAAATGTTTAACCTGATTACCTCCTTGACCTTCCACCGTCCCTATATCTTCACTGCCCTTCTGTTTCCTCTCTGTTGAGAGTTTTACTGATGCAAGGAGCGTTCAAGCTGGAGCAGACGCACTAAATTTCCGTCAGTGGCACCAGGAAAGTGCTCTCTGCCAGAGGCACGGTCATAAATAATCCTCAGACGCTGCCTGCATGTATTCTTTCATCATCTCTGCATCAAGTCGGTCTGGCCCAAGATGAATTAAACATCAAGCTGACAAACAGCAGGTCAGAAAAATACTTACAGGTATATACTATATATAAAACCCCGTATCGGACCAAAGTCCCCATAAGCTTCCACAAGGGCTGCATGGTGAGAGGAGATAATCAGCTAAACATTTGGCTTCATCGCTTTCCCACTGACAGGTCCGGTGTTTTAAAAATGGCTTGTCAGTCGCACAACGCGGGGTGACTAATAAAGGACAGGATCAGCTCAGCCTGCGGCCTGTGACGGGGACGTAGACACTTCACAGGCACCGTGGTCGGTGGTCTGATTGGCTGCAGTGTTCTGGTTTTGCAATGGAATTACAAACAGAACAAATTTTTTTAAAAAATGACATAAAAAGTTATTTTTCTCTTACTAATAAGGCAAAGGTGGAGATTAGAAAGGAGAGCAAGACACTGTCCTTCCCCAGTGACTCACTGCTACATTATCTCCCATCTGCAATCACCACTGCAGAACCAACATGCTAGTGAAGGTTCTTCAGTGAATCTCATAGCCCTGAAAACTAGCGACCCAGTGACAGCAACGCTGGGGTTAATTCAGCCACACACGCCATGTTCTTTTTTTTTTTTTTTTTTAATCTCAAGTAACTGCATCCAAAAGAAATAGTTTAAAAAAGATGAGAAGCCTGTCAGTTAAATAGGTGATCACAACTATGTTTAACCAATTGGTAAACTCCCTCGGTTGAATGCTGCCTTCAAAAAAGACAGCATCAGGTTCAATTTGTTGTAAAAATTGATTACTTCTATTGAAACAATCACAATTTAGCAGTTGCGACAAACGCTTGTTAAAACAATTCTTTGGTCCGCTGGGCCATTTCAAACCAGTTAATGAGATTAGTGATCTGGCTCACTGGCCATAAAAGCTCGCTATGTGGTTGAAATCAATAAAGCGTGAGCATTAACAGGGTCACCTTTTACAAGACGGATCATGGCAAAGAAGGTTCGTCCGTCCCTCCGGTTCTCCTGCAGGCAGAGCCGAAACAAAAACACCCGCCTGTCTCTGAGTGCGTCACCTTGGATGCCCATGAGGTGACAGTCGCCCTCCCTCAGCTCCTGAAGGGTGTCATGGGCCCCGCCGTGGTGACTGACTCCCACCCTGAGCCTACATTTTCAACTGAACAGCCCTGTCTGGTGTTTGGAGGACAGCGCGTGCGAGTGATGCAGCAAAAACGTGACTGCTGTCAGAGCGGATATTTGTCAAATCCTTAGGGGGGCGTCTCGTGCCGGCTGCAGAGTGTGTGTATCGAGCATGAGATGTTGTGCCGTCACACGGCAGCACGGCGAAGCGTGCTGTGTGTGGCTTCACCGTTCTCAGCATCGCTTTGCAACCCAGCGGCTGAACCTGCGCGAGGCCTGTTGCCTCGGGGAGCTGGGCACTCACAACAGGTCTCATCAAATAATAATGTAGCTGCACTCTCACACCTTCCGAGTCTGTGTGTGTGTGTGTGTGTGTGTGTGTCTGGCGTCTGTCTCCAATCTCCCAGGCCTCTCAGGTCCTGCCCAGCAGACAGCGGCAGGTCACATGGAGCAAATGTGTGACTGCACTTGATCTGTCAGAGACCCTTGAATCAGCCGCTGACGCAGACGCTAAATAAGGCATCCATCCATCCATCCATCCATCCATCCATCCATCCATCCATCCATCCAGAATCAGTTCAGAAGGGCTACAAATGCATTACAAGTCATGCAAAACATATTGTCTCACATTTTCTCTGACATTCAATCACTGAACTTTTAATTTGTAAAAATCTTTGGTAGGTCTTGTTATTATTAAGAGTATTCTGTCTCAGTAGATGTGTTCAAATTCCACATGGCTATGGTAACGCTGATATGTTATGCAGTTGTGTTTATTTCCATGGGAACAAAAACAAAAAACAATAATAAAACAAGCAAACAAACAGGTTCCCTTTTCCTGCACATGCTTCAGAGCGTGCCAAGCTTGTGTTTTTTCTCTTTTCATATTTTAAGTCACATGTACCATGTGCAGGAGAAGGCGCATCTGCGTGATGAACCGAGGACTCGCTTTTCATGCATGTGTGCACTCACACGCCCCTTTCAACAGATAGGCTTCATAGTTGAGTCTCTGCTGCCCTCCTTTGTTCAGAAGTGATACCACATGGCCGCGACGTCTACAACGGTAGACAAAAGGAACAGTTTCGAGTTTGACACACAAGGTACCACACCTTGATGAATGTGAGTTGAAGTAGGTGATATGAGAGAAGTGTATTTGTCATTTTTGACGAATTAGGTTAAAATTATATGTGTGTGTGGGGCTGATTCATCTGGGATTTATGGCCCAGATGCCTTACAATGGAGAAGAACTCTGAAGTGTAATCTTTGTACCTGTGTTATCATTATTATTATTAATACTACTACTACTACTAATAATAATAATAATGATACTACTACTACTACTACTACTACTACTACTAATAATAATAATGATAATCATTCCATCAAACCTACTTTTGAAGGCATGGACTGTGGCTGAAAATTGCATTAACAGAGGACCTGCAACAGTCTTTAATTCAATTCCAGAGTCTCCTGGTGTGGCATCAAAGAACTGAACCACTGTGTGACACAGAGCAGAGAAGAACCGAGTCATATAGCTACCACACACCCCTCCCCCAACCCAACCCAACACAACACAACTCGCCCCACCCCACTCCACTCCACTCACCTTGTTTTCTAGGCTTGTTCTAAATCTCATTTGTTTCTGTCACGCAGCAGGTGCCTCAAGGGCGGAGTTTCACCTGATTGATTGCACCTGGGCCCGTTGCTCCCATTAGCTTATATAAGCCCCACCTGTTGGCTGGCTCACTCTTTTGCTTTAAAAAATAAAAAAAAATAAAAATAAAACTTGGTTGTTTAATTTATTTCGCATCACAAACTGCTTGCACCCAAACATCCCTGCATGTGTTCCTCTTGTTGCTGAAAAACGTGACCTCATATCTGCTTTTTGTTGTTGTTGTTGTTGTTGTCTTTTTCCTTTTTTGCTGAGCATTTGACTCCACCTCTTTATCAATCTTAATCATCTTTATCAATATGTTCTGAGCCAAATTGAAACTATTTCTACATCGCAACTAGTCTATCAATGTGCAGAATCTTTTAAAAGGCACGGCAAATGTCAAGGATTGTTGACAAAACAAGTGCAGTATGAGCAGAGGTCAAAGTGTAGAGGTCAAAGGTTACAGTGCCTGAATGAGGAAATAAATTTCTCCCAACGGTAGCAGTGTATTAAACAGTGAGTTTGTTATTGGACTGTAAAAACTATACAGGCGGCGGTAGGGGGGGAGTGAGTCGTCGTCTGCCATGCCTTTTCCTGCCTCACGGTGGGAGCAGAGTGACACGCTTGGCTCGTCTTCACAGCGGCAGCAGACTTAACAAGGAAAGAAAGTGTAACCTCATCCTTTGCGCCTTTCAGGGGTCTGGTAAAACTGCTGCATAAAAGCACTCCTGTTGGCTGCCTCGACCCTTTATTCTTCTGTCTCCCTCTCCGTCTCGAGGGGGGGATTGTAAAAAAAAAAAAACCTTGCTAAGTATTAACAAGAGTCTGGGAGGGAGATGTGTTGAAATGAGGCCAGCTCAGCTCTCCATCTGAAGAATGTGTTGGCATGGACATGGGGCGCCACTCAGATGGAACTTTAATTCATTTAAGTGAAAACCAGAACAATTGCAAAAACAGACCTCGGAGCCGCGAGCTAACGGTTTAGCTAATAAAGACTGGGAGATGACATCCTTTAACCTGGGATTTAGCCCTATTGGACGACATTAATTTCTCCTGAGTGTTGAATGGGAGGGTGGTGAGTGTGTGTGTGAGTGCGTGTGTGTGTGTGTGTGTGTGTGTGTGTGTGTGTGTCAGATGTTGGAGGTGGCCTGTGAATGAGCCTTTTTGATGTTGCCTGCCAAGTTTCCCCTGTGGACAGCAGCTGTTATGATAAACACGCTGTCTAGTAGCAACAGATCCTCCTCCCGAGATTTTCCCTGCACCCTCATCTCCTCTCGGCTTCTTTCCCACTTCACTCTCTCTTCTCAGTTCAATGGAAGGGAAATGACAACACTTGCCTCTGTCCATCTGCGGAGCAGCGGCGGCGGGGGCCGGCTGCGGCTCGGGGAGAGGGCGGGAGGAGACGCACAGTCTGGTTTCTGTTAGTGGCTGTCCAACGGAGGGGGGGGTGGGGGGGGTGGGGGGGTGGGGGTGAGGATGATTGCGTACGGTACGACCATCCATATCCTTGGCCACAGCCAGCAGAAGAAAGGCCTTCGGGCCTCACCGACACTCTGGACGTGCTACTGATGGAAAGCCGAATCTTCAGCGCGAGCCAACTTTGGAGGGAGCCGCAGATCACAGTTCGCACAGGTTCAGCGGGAGCCGTTATATTTCCATCACAACATCTATTTTTGTGTCATTTTTTCCATTCCAGGATGTGTATTCGTATCCGGCTCACTCTGGCCTATGACCACTCTGACAAAAGGGAAAATATTATACGTCAGTACATAGGTCCTCGAAAGAAAACAGATATAAATGCTGGGATGTATTTGCAGATCATTAAATGGAGGATGTTTTTGGCATCCATCCATCATCTATGGCTGCTAATCCTGCACTCTGGGTTGCGTGGCTCCTGGAGTCCATCCCAGCTATGTTGGGGTGGAGGCGGGGTTACACCCTGGACAAGTTGGCAGTTTATCGCAGGGCCGACGCAGAGAGACAAACAACCATTCACGCTCAGACTCACACCTATGGACATTTCAGAGTTGCCAACCCTAAAACCTGTGTGTCTTTGGACTGGGACTCAGACACAGGAAGAACATGCTGCATAAACTGCCCTAAAGATTAAATATTCTAATAAATGACCTTGTTTCAAACATCAATATGTTGTTGTTTATTGTTTTTGATTCTGCAAAGTTTCCTGCTGATTATGTGTTAGGGTACTTACAGAACTCCCACACAAGTAACGTGAAGCCATTAGTCACTTCTGTCTTATTCAAATTCCCGGCCGTGCGAGGTTACTCATCAAAGTGCTGCCAGGCCTTGTAAAGTGATGTCACTGAGCTTAAGGTTTCCACCGTCGTGCTCTTGAGTGATGGCGGAGAAAGAGTGAATGGACAGTAACTTGCACGCACGCACGCACGCACACACATGCGTGCATGTACACAGACGTACACAGACGTACACACACGTACACACACGTACGCACACGCACACACACGTACACACACATATACTGTGGTCACGACAGGCCCTAGCCACAGGCACCCATGTGGAACAAGTTTGTGAACAGACCCTTATTCCTGCACTGAGCTGCTCTGTGAGGAAACGACATCACTCAAACGCTTTCGTCTTAATTCTCTCGAACTCGTCCCGTCCTGTACGCGTCGCCGGCACTGTAACCACAGAATACCATCCACTATTAGAGACATATCTCAACAAATTGCTGTGGTTCTGCTTATGTATAATCCGCAAGGTATGGGCGATGCCCCCAGTGTCCTATGAAGGAAGTGCACAGATGGAGAGAAAACTTCAAGGTCTTGGGGTGCGGGAAGTATTTTGCTATCAAGTTGTGTGTAATACGGTTATTGAAGACTGCCATAAGAAAAAAGAAGCAATGTTGCATGACAGCAAGTAGGTTTTAAGTGATGGCCTGCTAAGCTATAATATAAAAAAAGAAGACGAAAATGAATGTATGTCTCATAGAGCTCTGTCAAAACATCCAGACGGAACCTGTGTGACTGTAACAAATCATATTAATTAATTAATTCATCTGCTATACCCGCTTTCCCCTGCACTCAGGGTTGCGGGGGTTTTACCAGGGCCTATCCCAGCTGTCATAGGGCGAAAGTTTATCGGCGGTTTATCACAGGCCCACGAAGAAAGATAAACAACCATTCACACACACACAGGCCCAAGGACATTTTAGAGTTACCAGCTTGTCTCACATGCGTGTTTTTGGCATAAGAACCCGGAGAGAACCCACATAGACACCAACAGACTCCGTGCAGAAAGCCCCCAGGCCCGGGGATCGAACCCATGACTCCTGTTTGTAGTGGCAGGGCTAACAAATGCGCAACTGCACTGCTTAACTATTTCTTTATATCAAAGTGACATTGATGACCTCACTTGTGTAACCGTATTTTACCAGAATGCCGTTTCAGACTGACAGATGCACAATTTTATTTTCAACTAATCGAGTGAGTTGACGATCAACACAGGCTACTGAGTTGACCAGAAGTAGCATGTTGGCTAGTTAGCAAATCAGTTAGCTAAACCACTATCTCACGGTCTCTCTAAAATCCATGTCAAAAGTTCAGTTGAAATTTTTTTTTTACATACTTGTGGCAAATGTTCTGACCGCAACACTGTGGAGACGGGTAGTTTCCCATTCTATTCCCACGGAAATGAATGAACTTTGGGTTGACAAACACATTTGGAAATATTTTATTTGTGTTTTGTTTGTGAACTGGAGTGAACCCTCCGGAGTGTGGCCTTTCACCCAGCTCATCGGGCCCATCAGTACCTGGCCTGATTGGGTTACTACTGAGTACCGGAACAAACAGGAACTACTCCGTCTTGGAAGCGTAGCCGCAGTGCCAGCACTTCTCTACACAGTTTCCACTTTCCAGACACTGAGTGGAAGAACGCTGAGTGCGGCGTACATACTTGTATTACAATCAATATGTTTGTGTTGGAACAATAGTGTGCAATTCATACCCAGATCTATTTATACAGCCATGTGTATAGTTATGAATGAAGCTCTAGTGGAGTGCAAACATTCAATATGGTTATCTGTTACATTTACTATATATTAACGACTTTAATGGCGGCTAAATGTATCTTAATGGGATCTCAGAGGGCCTGCTCACCCCAGCTCTCTCTCTCTCTCTCTCTCTCTCTCTCTCTCTCTCTCCCTTTCTCGTACCCACCCACCATCACCCCACACAACATTAAGTGCAGCCCTGGGCATCAGTCTGTGAGCCTATCCATCAGCAGAGGTTTGGGCTGATAGGGGGAGAATAGGGGGTCGGGGGGGTACAATGGAGGGCAGAGCAGATGTGAGGTTGGAGGGATGAAGAGAGAGAAGGAAGGAAGGAGGGAGGGAGGGGAGGAGATGTGGAACCCTGATCATGGTGATGAATGAGAGAGAAGATGCAGGTTGATGGATGCCCCCCCCCTCCCTCCACCCACCGCCTCCCCCCGCCTCTCTGAGTTCTGGATGTGGATGTGACTCAAGCAGGAGAAATGTTCGCCTGGGACGGCTGGTGTGAAGGGACGTTGACCTGACCATGGGGGTGGGTGGGTGGTATGTGTGTGTGTGCATGTGTGAAACTTGCAAAACACTCTTCCTTAGTGGTTTCAAATCCTTACAACAGCACATTGAAACAAGTCGGGGCGCAACCACAACGCTGTCGTCATGTGGAGATCGGAGAAGCGCACATGCTTTGGCGGCTTGGAATGGCGGCAACGTGTGACAGGCTTCACCGCAATTATATTATTAGTCCACGAACTGTTATTACTCACGAACTGGAATATCAGAGAGAAATAACTCATTTGCACAAGCGCTATGTGTAATTTAAAAAGCGTCGCGAAGGGCCTCCCTAAACAGAAACAAGGCTCGGCGGAAAACAAATCAAAGAATCTCCGCATTATTTATCATTATTACCGGGATCAGACTTGATGAAAGATCCTGAGAGAGGTTGCGCTGGTAATAGCACTTGGAGGGAGAGAGCACAGGGGGACGCAGGAGAGCAGAGGAGAGGAGAGGAGAGGAGAGGAGAGGAGAGGCGGCCAAAGGAGCCCGAAGGAGTGGAAAAAAGGAGGGAGAGAGGTTCCAGTGCAGGGCTGTGTGGACTGGCTGCATGCTCCTGTTCTGCGAGGCGGCCGTGGCTGGCTAAATAAACAATCCTAATTGGCTGTGGAGCCCCACTAGTCTGGGGTTTCTCTCGCTTTCATCCTCGGGAAGCCGCTAGTAAGCTGTGGGAGAGCTGAGGTGAGGCATCGTGATAACACACATGTGCTCAATCACCCCTCGGACGCACTCACGCACGCACGCATGCACGGGGCGAGGACTCGCAGGCCGACGACTGCACAGGCTTTCACGCACAAATGTGAGATTCACTGGCGCTGTTTTTTATTTCAATGTTCTTCTCATCCTGTCAAGAAATCAGTGATGCTTTTATATTTGCGTTCAATTTGTCTGCAGCTGCAGTCACGAGGAGACTGATGCGGCCATCTGCTTGGCACATCTGTGGATGACACACAAGTGCGCGTGCACACACACAGACTCACGCGCGCGTCCGCTGCTCGGCTCAGAAGAATGAATGCAGACTCTGACACATGCACACACTCACAAATGATTCATATCGCAGATGACATACACCAAAACTACAAACACAAAAAGGAAAATTCCTGCATGTTGCTGACACAACCAGCAGCAGAAGGGGACTCTCCAAACTAGAACAATAAAAAGTAGTGAACCATCTATCTATCTATCTATCTATCTATCTATCTATCTATCTATCTATCTATCTATCCATCTATCTATCTATCTACCTACCTACCTACCTATGATGAGTACACTACTAAACTTCTCAACTAATAAAAAGATTGCATATTTAGTCCTATTTAGACCCCCTTTGCGACATCACACAGTGCTATGTGATAAGCAAAAGAGTTAAACAAAGGACTTGACTTGACTGAAAAATGATAAACCAGCTGGAAAGACCATATAATGCAACACCCCCGCTTCTGTCAGTGAAATAAAGGAAGAAAAACAAGGAGAACAAGGAGGACAGATGAAGAAGACAAAATGAACTGGTGAAAATCATCGACAAATTTGGCAGACGCAGCTAATGGAAAATTAAGAACCCCCCCACTATCTCTCCATGACTGGCGCCTTTCCTACAAAAAGTGAAGAATGTCTATCCGCAAGCAAACCTTTGACGCCGCGACCGTGTGTGGTTTCACTGTGTTGGAAATGCCTTGACTGATGGAAGCGAAGAAGAAATAGGGGCTCGGCTCCTGGCCTTTGGTGGGCATGCAGCATCAGAGCAGGAGACTCATGAGGGAGAGACTCTTTGGCAAACTGTCACGCTCAGCATTTTTGTGTTGAAGACAAACCAAAGCCAGTGTGCTGCTTTGGGTGTCTGGCCATTGTGCATTGTGTGTCAGTAGGTAAAGATGGTTGGTATGTCCGCAGTCAGGTGGGCAGATAGTAAAGGTAGGTGGGTATGTTGCTATGCTAGTTGAGGGGGGGGGGGGGTGTTTCCATCGTCACAGCAACAAAACAAACAGTCAGAAGATCACGTCTGGGTCAACACTGGGGAACCACGACAGCCATGAAGTCATCAGTGAGAGCGATGCACCAGAGATTAGCGCTGCAGTCTGTCACATCGAAACCACAAAAGGTCTTTTCTCGTTAGCGCTCGAATTGAATGTGTCACCAGTTCATGGTCGCCACTCAGCAGTCGAGATAGACGATACTTCCCTCTTCTTTGTCTCCGGAGACGTCCTCTGGAAATCCAGACTTCATGCTTTAATGATTTTTGGCACACTGGGAGGGTTGACAAGCAACGAGTGGAAGGGCTGCATGTAAAGGCGGCTCCTGCCCAAGTTCAGCAGCAGCAGCTGCAGCAGCAGCAGCAGCAGCAGCAGCAGCAGCAGCACCACCTCCATCCTTTCCCTTCCTCTCATCATAACTTCACCTCCTCCTGACGACTTGCTCGCACTCACGCTGCTCCCAGCATGACCAACACACCCCAGACAAGCCATGAGAGGAGATTCTGTCCCTCTAGGTGTGTGTGTGTGTGTGTGTGTGTGCGTGCATGCGTGCGCGCATGAGGAATTAATGGCTCCTTTCGCAAGTTGAGCGTATATATATCAACCTTCCCTTATGTGTCAAACAGCACCTCTGTTCACTGTTTTGCTGGAGCAAAATGAACAAGAGACAAGGGTCTTTCCTTTCCCACTGGACACACACACACACACACACACACACACACACACACACACAGAGTGGGGCAGAAATGTGTTTGTTGTGTGCTATGACGTTCCTGCTTGCTAGAGTCTAATAAGAGACACATACATCGTCACCCCTGCACTGGACAACCACACACATACCAGACAGACTGAGATGGACACATACCATTCAGAAGTGGACGGACGGGTGAATAGGGACACCGTCCAAACCCCTCCCGAGGTGGATGCCGATGGCTTCTGAGTGGGTTTTTTTTTTTTTTTTGCGGAAAAAGAAAGGGTTTGTTTGATAGAGGGTGAGGTGGGCGGTAATCACTTTTTCCAGAGACCCTCTCCACAGATCTCATGTCATCACCACTTCCCTCGGCTGCTCTCCTGCAGTGAGGCAGGGAGGCTGTGGGCTGTGAGACAGGGAGGGAGCGAGGGAGGAGGAGAGGCGAGAGAAGGAGGGAGACGGTGCACTTCTTCCCAAGGTGGCAGGCCGCCAACAACAACAGCCGACTCCAGTAGGTCGGCACAGGAAGGGGGAGTGGGGCTAAAGTGTGTTGCTGTGTTTGTGTGGTTGTGTGTGTGCGGGTGTGTGTGTGTGTGTGTGTGTGTGTGGCGAGCTGTTATAGGCCTCACGCTTGCACCGTGCTCTCCTCAAGTGTTCCCGTTTGTTGTTCCCGAGCCGGAGGGCCCTCGACTGGGTCGGCCCCAAGGGAGTCGTTACACCACATTCCTTTCCCATTATTCCAGGACTCCCAGTGTGAGCGGCACCATCCCTGAATCTTTAGCTTCCTCTCCCAAAAAACTGTCCCGTGTTTCTCTCCCCCCTACAAAAAAATCAAATCTTCTCAGGAGAAGATTTGATTTTTTTTGTAATAAAATAAACAATTTAAACGTTTGCCTTGATGTCTTGATACTAAACATGCGTCAGGAGAATCCCTTCCGTATGTACAAGATGCTACAAGCCATTTCAAGCACTGCGACTCTGCGTTACAACAACATGAGAGATGGCCTGATAACATCTGTGGCTGTGAACAGGTGCCTTGGCTCTCTAGTTTCATACGGACCAGCCATAAGTCAGCGGGGAATCATTATTAAGACCTCATATCGCTTCAAATAGTCACAAGGATGAATTTCATTCACCGACGCCTCTCATGTGTCACGCCGGAGGTATGAATCCACTCTTTTTACCACTCTTCACTGATTCTCTTCCTGCTTTCCCACCTCCTGCCTGATCCTTCTCTCCTCTTCTTGACCTGCGGGAGGCGCAGTGCTCGTCGGAGGTATGTTAAAATCTCAGACAAAGGCGGGGCTGCAGCGACGGCCCTGGGAGGGGCCTCGTCGCTGACTGACAAGTACAGGTGAAAGTGGATTAGGTTGAACTCATGTCACGGAACACACATGCACCCGCGCACGCGCACGCACCGGCTCCAGGCAGGCTGTGCCACTCTGGGAAAAGGGCAAGAGGTCAACTAGAGCTATGACGGAGTTAGCCACCGGGGACAGTGAAGGAGCAGTGATTTGGGCTCCCGTAATAACTTTTTTACTTTGCATTTGTCGTTTCCCCAGAAATCCTTTTCAGATTCAAAGGCACCGGGAGCGACCGGGAGGTCACGAGCTGAAACTCAGCTGGATTCGACTTTAGAGGCGGCAGCTTAAACACCACGGAGTCCCGTTCGCGTATTAAAAATAAGCAACTAAAAACAGCCTGTTAATCAGGGGGATACGGTCAAGGCAGCCAAGTGAACTGTGACCCCGTCCACTCAGTGTGAGCTCGGGGTTGTGTTTTTTTTTTTCTCTGTTTGGAGGAAACACATTCCTGAGTTGCACCCCTGAACTTGGAGAGAGGGGAGAGATCCTGCAGAAATATATAAAAAAAAATAAACAAGCAGAAAGTCAGAAAGAAGAATGTCCAGGGAAAACGCTGGCTTCCCTCCAGACGTTTGACTCCACTGCAGGTTTTACTGCCGTTGACAAGCTCGAAAATGAAACTCCTCCCAAAAAAATAAATGAACTGAATGTTTATGTTCCAGTTAACAAGTGTAGAGGAAAAAAAAATAATCCCCGCCTTTGCCATAAAACGTAAAACATTGTGAGTCATATTTTTTCGGGCTGCTGTTGAACAAGGCTCTCACCTCGTCACCTTTTACTGAGAAACCGTGATGACTCTCAAATCTGGCGCATTGGCTGGCTCTACTTCCTGTGTCACCTCCCTGCGATGGCGTGCACAACCCTCACATCCTGCCTGACAGGATGCACGCTGCTCTTTGCCGGCTCGGCTTGGATGTTATTTCTGGCATGCGGGGGGGTATCGAGCCGGCGCGAACAAATCGCAGGAGCAGCGGACGTCGGCGAGACTCGCCGGCCTTCCTGCGCGGACGCCAACTGACGAGAAGCAAACTTTTTGCAACAAAACATTTTCACACGAACCAAGCGGCGAGTGTTAAAACGATGACCGGGTCGGAACGAAGCCCTGCGGTGAGTGCGGGATGTTGGTTTGCTGGAGATGTAGCTGTGAAGTCGTCCTCGCCCTTTGACCTGCACAAACTGCACCCGTGCATCAGAAAGCAGCAGTGACCATGCTGTTGTTGGGGGAAACACGGACCTCGATGTCCAGACTGATTAGTCCAACATAACAAAAAACACTAAAAAAAAGCGAGAGAGGTGACATGAAGCCAACTGACTCCTACCGCTGAATAACTATGCTACATAATGACTATCCTGACAGATGCCATTATCCATGTGGTTAATCATGTGACTGCACCTACCAAATGACCAAGTGACTAGGTAAAATCTCCATCTGGTGAAGATGAATACATTGAATCATGTATTAAAACCTTTTAAATGGTCAGCGGGACAAGGCTAATCCTAAATATGAAATTTTCAAAAATTAGCCTGCGTCATGCTGATCAAACAATTCAAATCAAACATGTCTTCATCTTATTATCTTAAATAAGATATCAAATGTCTTCAGTATCTTCTTCGCTATCTCTACCAAATGCTGAAAAATTCAATGCTGAATTTTTTCTCCCCCCAAAAGATTCATCGGCGTCTTCACGACACATTAAAGGACAACATGAAAAAAAAGGGAGCGGGGGTAAAATATGAGAGAGAAAAGGGAAGGGAGGCATATTAGTAATTAGTGTAACAAAAGAGCTGTCCAAGCCCGGTTTGTACATGCCGGCTCGGTCCTCGGAGAGAGGCCTAATCACGCAGAGTGAGAGAAAACATCTGTGCGAGGTGTTCTTGAACTTCTAAGCTGTGACAGAACCAGTGGGTCAGGAAGTATTAGCAGTAGGGAGAGCAGGGGGACTGTTATAGAGTCACATGGGAGCCTGTTCCTAATGAGGTGGTCAAAGGGCCACTGCGAGAACACAGAGTCTCTGAAAAACTATTCATGTCATGAAAGCAGGTTAGCTGGAGAGACGGAGGAGCTCCTTTGGCCCCAGCTGAAGGTTCTGTAAACAAAAGTTTGGACGCTGTGTTGGGGGGGGGAGAAAAAAAGGTTTCCATGGCTTGTTTCAGAACACATTAAAGGCCTAATTAATCTTATTGCGCTGCTCTGTTTTGCTCTGCAACAGTATTATGGCTAACAGAGACAAAGAGTTTATTATCAAAAGCAATTATCTTTATGTCTGGGTTACATGCTGGGTTGTTGGATTTAAATCCTTTTTATTTAAAAAAAACGACAACATATTTTTTCATCGCTTAGTGATTTATTTTAGCCATATTGAATTATTTGTGTTTGTTTTTGCATGTTTCATCCAGTTATGAAGGCTTTTTAATGCACATTTTTGTCCTTTTTGAAATATGTGCCCCTTTCCTTCCATGCGCTCTCTGACACCAAGCAGTTCCTTGCTGTTGTATTGAGTCTCATGGTTGAACTCTGAAAGGCCTCCCAGATGTGCACTGTAAACCAAGACACGTACGGAATGAACAGTCGGGAGGTGAAACATTGACTGCAGAGGAATCAGATGACTAACAGAAAAATACAAACAAAGATACTCATAAATCCTAATAAGTTTTTGCATTGCCTGCTGTGGCAGGTGCCGTCTCACACCCACAACCATCTGACACACATCTATGGGTGTTGCAAAGGAGTGCTGATGCCCCCCTCCTGACCTTGTCATCACCTCCTTCCGACAAAGTTCCTGAGGGCTCAGCAACACTCAGCGAGAAAGAGTTCAACCATCTCAGCGCATCGTTTCTCTTCCTTCGTGTCCCCCGGCCTCCAAAAATCTATGGGGACACCACATACACACACACACACACACACACACACACACACACACACCTCATCCTGTCTGCCTTTCCACTCCCAGCACCCTGGAGGGGGTCTGTCAATTTCCATATGGTGTCAGGCAGCAAATACTGCCAATTGCTCAACTCGCATGAGATCGACAAGCAAAACACTTCCTGTCATCCGCACGTGAGGTGGACGAGCTGATCAACTGATGCATTAGTGAGCAGACAGTTGAAAAAACAAAATTATGTCAAAATTTCTACTGCACACCAACAGCCTATTTTCTTTAATCAGAATGTGAGGGTGCAATGTGTGTTTTATTGAGCAAATCTTGTGCAACTTATGTGCATACGTGTTCATTTTTGGTTTATTTATTCTACATTTTATATTTCACTCTATGTACAGTTTACCTTTGTTGGAACTGTCAAATGGTTATGGGGACAATTGAGGGCTAACAAAGTGTTGGATGCACAAAAATCGTGTTTCTCATCTGAGTCCTTTGATTGGAGAACAGACAGCAGAAGATAACAGAAACATATTTGACCAAAGTAGACAGAAACATGAGAAGATATCCACAGTCCCAGTGCATGTAGATGAGCAGTCGGTCAGAGCGTTTATAAACTATGTAGTGTAGTACCAAACGTTGACACCATGTGGCAGTGTTGTAAACACATGCATGATCACTTTCACCTTTCACTTCTTTGAGTTGAACCTCAAGTAGCCTGTTTTTTTTTTAATATATATATAATTTGTTAGATTAATGAGTTTCTCCTGATTAACTAAATTTTTGACCAATTATGAAAAACAAATTTCATGCCTTAAAGTAATAGTCTTAAAACTTTTTTTTTTTTTTATAAATCTTATAAATCCTGATTTATTGACCGAAAACTGTGAGAGTGACATCCCACTGATGCAGCGCCCCCAGCTGGCTTGGTAGAGCACCATGTAACTTTGGTTGCCTGCCTGACACCTTGTCGAGAAAGTTATGTCCTGCCAGGAAGGACACTAATCAGGCCAACTGGCTGAACTGCACCAAATGGCAGGGGCGCTTTTGTTCTATTCCAATACGAGTCAATGAATTAAGAAAAAAAAAAGAAGAAAAAGAAAAAAGAAAAAAGAAGAACAAAAGATTTTGAAAAGATCATTTCCAAGGTTGAAAAACAAAATAGTCTCTGTGAAAGACATTGTGTTCAGCAAAAGTGTGAGATGATGAAGATGAAGATGATGATTACTGCTATTATTTTTGAAATGATCGTAGTTATTAATTTCCAGGTCCTGAATAATAATAATAATAATAATAATAATAATAATAATAATAATAATAATAATAATAATAATAATATAGTTGCTCGTATGTAGCAACTATATATTTCCGTATGACACCTTGACAGTTTCTCAAACGCACCCATGAGGGAAGTTTCTGAGCCCGCCGCTCAGCAGCAGAAGTGAACACACGCCCCCTTCGCCCCGTGCATGTGGACGACTTGTGCGTGGTCAGTGTGTTGCTTTGACGCACGGGCGGCCGTCCTGGGCTGGCGGCGTGCGTGTGGTGTGTGGCCGCTCATAATCCGTGCAAAAGTTATGGGCAGGGGGCTGGCAGGAGGTGGAGGTTGCCTTCGGGGTGTCGGAGCTGCTCCCGCGAATTAGGGATGGCGCTGTGTACAGTGGGAGCGAGTTAGCAGCCAAAAGTTTTGCAGAGCGCAGCCAGGCAGCCGGGCAGGGAAGTTCGCCGGAGAGGGGACCCAAAATTCCGCTTGACACTTCGCTGTCGGACCATCCTTTGCAAGCATGTGGACTGTGGACACCCGCGCCGCCTCGGGAGGAGTGAGAAGCTGACTTTTATCACTCACCCCCCCTCCTTTCCCAGGGGAAAAGGACCACCGAGCGGTCCGCTGTCTCCGCCGCATGCCGGCGCTCCAGTGGATGTTGGGACCGTCTTATCAGCCCGCAAAGTTACGATTGATGCGATTCCCTGACGCGCAACTACATGTGGAAGGTTGACACGAGTCCACGGCTCACCCACTGCCGTGTAGCCAGAGTCGTCGGCGCCTGGGAACCATGAACTCTCCCCGCGACAAGGAACTGGCACCCTTATCTCGGAAACACCGACTCATGGCAGCGGCTCTGCCCGCTGAGGGGAGCCCGCTGCCCTGCACCGCGGCCAGGGGCGATCGCAATGGAACCGGGGGGCTGGTTCACTGCTTCGTATGTGGCAGCGGGGTGACGCCGGGCAAGGAGCTGAGGCTGCAGGTCACCTACCAGCGGGAGAAAGTGCCATTCTTCCCCTTCCTACAGAACCAGGAGCCGGCCCCGGGCGCCAGCGGACTGAGCCCGGACGGACACACGCTGGTGTGCGCCGTGTGCCACTGCTTCCTGACGGAGCAGTGGAACATCTTCGAGCGGAACAGGACGCCCGTCGAGAAGCGCATGTACTGGCTGAAGCGGCCCTACCAGTGCGACTCCCGGCGCGTCCCGCAGGAGTGGAACATCTCCTACGACCTGGAGCGGCGGGTCAGCGGCGGCGGCCACAACTGCGAGTCTGACTTCTCCTCTTTCTCGGACAACGACAACCTGTCCGACCACGAGATGGACTTGGCCGACAGGGCCACGGCGGCCAAGGACAACAAGTGCCCGAGGGCGGCTGGCAGGAAAAACAATGTCATCACGGTTAAAAACAGCCCGGATTCACAGCGCTACCCGCTGGCTGTGTACCCGGCGCAGGGCTCTCCTAAAGCGGACAGAGCCGTGCCGCCGAGGCGGGCGGCTATATTTACGAACAACGCCTGTCAGCCGGCGGAGACTCTGGCCATGAGCCAGGAGAGATCCCCCCGTCAGCGACGCTACGACGGCTCTCCGTCTGACGCGCCTGCGCAAGACAACGGGCTCGTCACGCGCAGCAGGCCGTGGCCGAGTGGCGGGAATGTGAGGCACGCGCCTCACCTGTTCCGGCCGACAGGTGAGGCTCACCCGGATCTTCTCCGCTCGCCTCCCGCTCCGGCGGCTTCCACCAACTCGGACATCTGCGACGAGGACGAGGTCAACATCACGAGCGACGACGACTTCTACGAGGCCTCGTGCGGGCGCAAGTCGAACCCGAGGACGAAGCTCAGGCCCGACCGTGCGCCGCCCTCGGCCCGGAAGAGCTGCCAGTCGAGACAGGGGACGGACGCGCACGCGTGTTTCATTTGCGGCGCCGGGCTCAAACTGGGCCACTTCCAGGTGAGCGTTCAGAAACAGGAGAGGGCCCGGGGAGAACCTTTCTTCCCCTTCCTGTGGCTCCACTCCCCGCCGCCAGGGGCCATGCCCATCACCGCAGCAGGTACGACGCAGGTGTGCGGCAGCTGCCACGCCTCCCTCATGCAGCAGTGGCACAGCTTCCAGCTGGCCGACGTGCCCGTCCTCCAGCGCCTCTACATGGTCCCGCTGAACCAGAGCTCCGCCGCTTCTTCACCCCGCTCCCACGGAAATGCCCCCAGACTCGGGGATGAGCGGCGGTGGCAGCGGCGGCCCTCTTCCCGCCAGGAGTCCTGCTTCCTCTGCGGCCAGGAGGCCGGCGGAGACATGAAGGTGGTGCAGGCGCAGGCTGGCGCTGGCAAGTCTCGGGGTGCCATGTATTTCCCCTTCCTGGACGCGCTGCCCTGCCCGCCTGACGCCCAGCGGGCGAGGAACGGCGTGCTCTGCTGCCCGCCGTGCCACTCCATCCTGGAGGAGATCTGGGCCGCGTACCGCCTCACCCTCAGCCAGGAGCTCATCACGTCCGTGGGCCCCTTCCTGCTCCGGTACCACGCAGCGGCGGGCGTCCAGGGGGCCGGCGGTGCTGGCGGGGTCGCCCGGGAGTGCGCCACCTCTTCGGCGGTGGCGTCGGCGTGCTACCTCTGCGGCGCCGAGCTGGGCGCCGGCGCCGAGTACCAGCTGCACGTCAACCCTCCAGGCAGCTGCCGGGAGCGCGAGCCCTTTTTCCCCTTCCTTACCGTCCACCCCCCTGCCGCCGGCGCCAAGCCTGCCGACGCCACGGGCCTGGTGTCGGCCTGCAGCCTCTGCTACCACGACCTGCACGCCCAGTGGGCCCAGCACGAGGCCCTCCAGCCGCCCAGCTCCCCGTGGGCTCGCCAGTACAGCTGCGAGACCTTCGTCTGCTTCTTCTGCGGACGGGAGCGGCGGCGGCAGGGCCGGCTGGCCGCCGTCGGCGTGGCCAGGCTGCCCGTCTTCCTGTACGCCCCCCGCGATGGCCGCACGCTGCTAGTGGACGACGGACGCGCGCTGGCCGTTGGCTCCTGCCTGGAATGTAAGAGCGTCGTGCAGGTCGGAGGAGGGAGCGCGAGGAGCAGGCCGTCGGCGGAGAAGGAGGCGAAGGAGTCGCACAAGTCCAGGCTGGAGGTAAGAGTGAAGCAAGCTGTTGGATTGGGCGCCTTTTTTCCCCTTTTTTGGCAGCAACTACAGCAAAATAACCACCGGTTGAAGCGACCTCACATCACCTGGCTGCTCACGGCGCAGGCTAGGCCGCGTTGATCCCGCCGTGACCTCTGACCCACGTGGGAAGAGATGGCATCACATCAGGCCGGGGGTGAAATCGCTGCAGCAAACGAAGCAAACGTCATGTTTTAGCACTTTATCGGAGTGTCGTTTTGGGCGCACGGCCGTCTGTGTGATTGCGCTCCCTGTGCTGAGAAGCTGTGAATATGCTGCTGCGAGTGTCTGGAGCGTGACAGGCTCGGCTCGGGGGAAACACACAGAGCTGGGATGAGCAGTGCTGAGGGAAACCGTTTCATCAAACTTTACTTCTATAAACAGCAGAGGAAAAACGATGGCCATTTGAAGGCCAAGGCCAGCCTTGTGTTTGCTCTGTGTGTGTGTGTGTGTGTGTGTGTGTGTGTGTGTGTGTGTGTGTGTGTGTGTGTGTGTGTGTGTGTGTGTGTGTGTGTGTTTATTTGAGCAAGCACAACTTACTATGTCTATGTCCGATTTCTACATAATTTAATGTCTTTTTTTAAATTCTTTTCGTAAAGTGAAAAAATAGCTCCCTCCCTTCATATCTTTATTATTCAGTTTGCTCTGTTTAAATTTGCTCTTGGAGACGATGGGCTCTCTGGACTCTATAAGGACAATGGCAAATCTCAATATTGTTTCCACACCAAGATGATGATTTCTGGAAGATTTTCTCAGTTTTTCCTGTCAGCGTGACTGATTTATTTTCCCCCTCATCAGATGCGAGAGCCAGTACACTACAGAAGGCGATGATTTAATTAGAGTCACAGAAGAGGCAAAACTCCCATGGCCTTTATAGCTGTGACAGTTCACAAGATTACACACACACACACACACACACACAGTCCCGCTAATCCACCGACATGACTCCCAGATGGGAATAAAATTAAACACACTCCAGTAATAATGCACAAGACTGATGCGAGATTTGTCTTCCTCCACAGTAAACATAGAACCCATCCAGATTCTCTCCTGGCAATGCTCACTGTTTAAATTCCCGCCACACTTTATCATATAATGGGGCTAATGGTTTGCATTTATAATCACAACAGAGTCATTGAAGATTAGGATTATGATAACACATAGTGACCAGTTGAGTGTTTGCGTAGATGATGGTTCTTGTTCTGGTGGTGTGTTATAGGCTTCCTGTGAGGAGAATCTTTTTTTCTTTTCCTCTCTCAACTTTAAGGGACCCTCCCGCGCGTTAGATACAAAGCGGAGGATGGGTGGAGGTCGGAGGTCGTGCGGCCCTACAGCCAGCGATGAGATTGTGATTTTGCACCGAACGTGAAGAACATCTGCGGGCGCCACTCACACGCAGCGGCTGCCCGCCGACTCGTATACCTGCTTTTTCTGTCCGACTCTCCGAGGGAGCCCTCAGAGTGACCGCACGCCTCCCCCTGTGCAGGCTCGGTGCTCACTCAGGCCGCCCCGCCTGTAAGACCTCCTGTCGTGGGTCCACGGCGGCCAAAGGTTTCTCCTCTTCTCCAGATATAGCCGATAAGTGCGGCGGCCGCCGGATTTTCCGCTGCAGTTGGTGCGAGTGGGTGGCTGCCGGGGGGCGGGCAGTGTTTCAGGCGAACCTTTTTAGACGGGCTGCAGGTGGCACAGTCAGTTTTTGGCCAGCGGCGGACGCCATGAGCTCATGGCTGAGGGAAAGTGCCAGTGTGGGGGAAGGGGAGGTGTGAAAGAGCTGCGGGGGCAACAGGTGCTTTGTCCTCTGGTGTCGCGCTGTTTCCTCGAGAGGATCTGTCATCATGTGAACTTTGGGCCGCCCTGGGGGAGCGCCCATCTGGTTCCCCTTATCGCTGCTGGGCTTTACGGAGAGAAATGCATTGTTCTGTTCCACTCGGTCAAATATGGCGTTGTTAGAAAATATAGCCAACGTAAAAGCGAACTTCTGAGGCGGTAAAAGAAGGCCAGTGCTTTTTTTTTTTGCATCATTGCATTGACTTGAAATTGTCTTGTTTAGCGACACCTGTCACACGTGTGTGATTCCTGACTGCCTTGATGCAGGTGCGTAGGTGCAGAATGGCAGGTTTAGGCTGCGTTCAGACTGCAGGCGACTCTGATTCAAATCAGATTCCTTCTCAAATTCTGTTTTTAGCAAGTGTCCAAATGGGATCTGGCTCTGTTCAGACTGGGCCACATTATTGACCCATATCTGACAGGTTGCTGTAGCAATGACGTCAGAGCGGAGGCGTCGTCCAGTGTGTGTAGTGCGTGACGTAATATAATTGCGACAGCGGCACTTGTTGCAATACAGGCCCTGGAGCTTGGCTTGAATGCAGCTATCTCCCCACAGGCTGATAAGGCAATGAGTTTCCTCCTCTGTCCAGGGACTGCTGTTTTCTACTTCTTCATCCTCCAGTGGCGCTCTCTGGTCTGGCGCATTGGGTCTTGTGTTGCGTAGAGTGACGTCACAGACAGTCAAAACCGACCGGTGTGTTTGGAGCCGTTCAGACTGAGACGCATCTGTCCACGCCATTTGAAACTACCTCCCGAAGGTGGTTTCGATCCGTTTTGCAAAAATCGGATTCCATGTGATTTTTGTGACCGTTCAGACTATAAAAGAGCCAACCGGTTTCAATCTGGACTAAAAATTGGATTTTGGCTGGCAGTCTGAACGCTGTGGCCTTTGTCTGAGGAGAGTGAGGATTGTGTTCGTCCTTGTGTGTTTGCAATCAAAGTCTGACAATGTTTCAGCTGTGCGGCTCACATCCTTGTGAAAGGGGGCGTTCACTGTCATAAGGAAAATGTGTTGGCGTCTTGACTGCGTCGCTGGGGGAGATTTACGTCGAGGGCAGACACACAAAAAACAGAAAACACCCGTCAGTGTCTCTGTGCGCATCAGAAAAGCAGGAGGTTAACCAAACTGATTTATTAATAAGATTTAAAGAAAGAAGAGGCGTGTGAAGCAGAGAGAGAAAAAAGTGAGGGGTTGAATGGGATTTAAATTCCAAGCGAGTCCAATTTTCATGACTTGAACATGAAAGGACATTGTAGCAGCAGCCAGGCCAGAGAGAGGATCCCAGGGAAACTGTATTAATTGAAGGCATGTGAGGTGATACACACATGTCGCCTTGCTGTTTGCACGCGTGTCAGCACGCCCCAGTGTGTGTGTGTGTGTGTGTGTGTGTGTGTGTGTGTGTGTGTGTGTGTGTGTGTGTTTGCTCCGGACCATTCGTGTTGCATGTGTCATGCAGGGCTGCCACAGCTGTGCTCCTCCTGCTCCTCCTGCTCCTCCTGCTCCTGCTCTCCTCGCCCCGCCAGCGCGCTGTGACGGACAGCCTTCGCGTTTCACGCACAATCCTCCGGCACTCGAGGGGCTTAATCTCAAAGCTGCTGGAGGTGGCTTTTGATTTAAGCGCTCAAGGCTTTAATCGCATCCTTGGGCGCTGCATTCTTGCCCATATCTGAATTGGGGGGGGGGGGGGGATCAGATCTTTCCGTTTGCGGCAGGAGAATTTGGAGATGTTCCACTGTTTCAGTTCTGTGTTTCCCCCTTCGGCATCTCTGAGCTTTCCTGTGTCTGGCCGGCACCTGTGTTTGAAGTGACTGTTGAGATTTCATTCACTTGCTCCCCAACAACATGCGTCCTTTTGCCATTTTCTCCCCTTTGCTGTACAAAGTTTCCCTCCATGGCCTCATCACCAAATAGATTTATGTGTAAAAACTTGAGAATTTGGGAAACGTTCCATCTGGTGTGCCAGTCGAAGGCTTTTTGCTTTTTTGTAAAATTATCATTTTTCAATTTTCTGGGTGCTTCCTTCAATACATAAACACTTCCTGCCTCTTGCGTTCGTTCCAGTGTAATTGACAGCCGTCCCAAAAGAAAACAAGCCTGCTTTTATGGAAAGTAGGCTTGTAGTCCAAGCACAAAAGGTTCATTTTTGGTCTTTGTTTGTTCTGATCAAAGCCAACAGGAGGCAGTAGAGTGGCTGAATTAAAGCATGTGTTAAATTAATCAGAGAAAATATCTCAAATCCTACGCTGGTAAAGAAATGGACGTGAACGTGGCGCCGCGAGTGCGACTTCAGTTGCCGGTTTGAGGTTTGCTGCTCTGAGCTAAAAAGCTGCTGAGGCCCATGTGGTGGGCGCAGGGGGAGGAGGAGGGGGGGGGGGGGGAGGCGGAGGATGTTGGGGTGCGGACCTCCGAGCTAGTTTGTAGCTGACAGATGAGGCGCATGCTGACCTCTGCGACCCTGCGGAGCCTGACAGCGATGTGGGCTTAGTGCTCACGGACGGGGTCAGCGCAGGTCAGACTCCACGGTGGAGTGGAGGGAGTCGCACACACCTGTTTGGCTTTTGACTTCACTGTGACATCTGCGAGGTCGAGGGTAAAACTGCCTGCGAGCGCCGTTCGTGTCTGTCACTGGTCGGGGGGAGGGTGTTGCCACTTCTCTGTCATTTTTTACAGAGAACAATAATTGAGAGACTGTGAGATACAATGAGATACATTTGAAACATTATGTCTGGTACAATGCACTGATTCATTTTGTAAAAGAAAACGGAAAAGAAAAAGGACTGTGTAAATGCCTCATTTGTCAACACTAATGACAGTTTTGTTGTTGATCAGTGGTTTGTATTAGATACTTGTTTCTTCATTTTCACTAATATATTTATGCGGCAACACCCTTTAACAAAACTGTCAACATAAAGCAACCAGAACTGGTAAAGTTTCTTAATACGTCTAGTATGCATAATGCAGGTAACCTCGCATTTACATTGTAGCGTCACCTCATCATTGGCCCTCTAGTGTCCTAAACTTTCACACAAGGTTAAGAAAATTTTGAATGAGGCCTTTATTTGCATTATATCACATCATGGGTATGTGTTTGCCACCGTTGTCTCTATTTCTTGGGCTACTTGTACCTTGTGCATCTCTGTTTATTTGATGCACAAGATTGTTTTGATTGTAGTCCCAGAGTTTTTGGTGAATTTGCGTCCTAGCGTTAGCCTCATTTGATTCGATCTCCTCTCAGAAAGAACGTAGGCTGCAAAGATGGACATCTCTCTGAATCTGACTGGGATGAGACAAACTCAGTCATACCTTTTGTAATTCTTCTATCAACCCTTCAGGTTCAAATGATTTGGATCAGATGGTTAAGGGGAAACAAAAAGGCCAGAAGCCCTGAACAACTCTGGTGAATCTGCATCTGAGAGTGTGTCTGCAGGTGTGTCTCCGTGTGTGTGTGTGTGTGTGTGTGTCCGTGTGTGTGTGTGTGTGTGTGCGCCACAGGCCAGGTCGGGGACAGTCTGCTAAACAGTGTGTGAACTATTGTGTAAGGCCAGCCACCGTGGGAACCCAGTCATATGATCGAGAGCACCAGGTTGTGAGGTGGTGCGATGACTCACGGCCTCTTGTGGTGGCCCTCCGCAGAAGGAAAGCGAAAGTACACCGGCTCCCCTGGATCCCATTGCCTTTGCCACTGTTTGCTCTCTGTCATTGATTCCACTGACCTGCTCAGCTCTCCTCTCCTCTGTCTTTTACGTTATACACTGACAAATAAACAGTTTCCTCTAATGTTTCCCTTGCAGCAGCTCGTTTGCTCAATGCGTCCGCGTTTCCATACTGTTGCGGCAGAGCCGCGATGCCGCGGAGGCAGCCCGCCGAGCCAACCCAGCCAACAGCAGCCCGACTTCCACAGTAGTAAAACTTGTTTGACGCGGGTAATTATAGAGCACAGAGTGTAATGTAACTATAGCTCAGCTCTCCCCTTGCAGCTACCTTCTGGCCATAACCCACATCTGCCCGCAGTCATGTATAAATGCATACATTTACAGACACACACACACACACACACACACACACACAAGCACATAGAATCCAATCTTTTATCATCATGTGCGGACTGAGCAGCTGCGAGCGTGTGCTCTGTGTGTGTGTGTGTGTGTGTGTGTGTGTGTGTGTGTGTGTGTGTGTGTGTGTGTGTGTGTGTGTGTGTGTGCGTGTGTGTATGCGTTTGTTTGCCAGGTGGTTGGTTGGGAGTGCTGGCAGGTGTTTGCTCTATTGCCGAGTCGACAAATGCAGCTGGATTTAGCTACAGCTGTGTGTGTGCGTGCGTGTGCGTGCGTGTGCGTGTGCGTGTGCGTGTGCGTGCGTGCGTGCGTGCGTGCGTGTGTGCGTGTGTGTCCACCTGGACACAGCTGGAATATATGACAGCGCAGCAGCTAACAGTGACCTTTTCGCTCGGTGTTTGACGTTTAACACTGATCTCAGCTGACTGGAGGCTATTATGTAACATTTTTAATAAATGTTACTGAATAGTCTCATCCTGTTAGACCCTAGTGTGAATATAAAGGTTTACGGAAGGAAAAAATGGGTTTCAAGGTTTAGTCCTGGTCTAAACATTGACCTTCCTGTACATTCAGGCCATTTCATAGTATGTAAATCTCAGTGGAACTTCTTCCTCTGAAACAAACCTCATTAACTTGTAATATAACCACTACTGTTCCGTCGAGGTGATGCAGTGTCCACCTCTTCCTCCTTCCTGCCTTTGCCCCGAGACAGCTGAGATGGACTCCAACACCTCTGCGACCCTGAGTGCAGGATAAATGGTGACAGAAAATGGGTCGATGAAGGAGGTTGTGAGATGAGTCTGGAGTGTTTACTCACACCAGCCAACCAACCTGTTTGATTCCAGGTCTCCAAAACGTGACGAAAACTTGAAAAAACTCCTGCTTGTTTGAAGAGCACATGCTGCCAGAGGGCCTAATTACAATTCTGATCTGCTGCTGGTTTGAGGCACGTGAGATCTCTTCCCACAGAGTTAACAAATAAACATCTCAAGTGCATCTTCGTGCCCCAAATATCGAAATGAAACAACCAGATCCAACCTCCAAAGCTTTTCTTTTCTTCTATACTACGTATATCAAATTAAAACAAAATATTAATTCTTTACTTGGTACTTAATTTTTCTTGCTTAGTATTTATTTAAAACATTTGTATTTTTTTTAAAAAACAAAATCACTGTATTTGGCCCTTTTCTGAATCCAACTTTCCAGGCCATCTCCTCCTTCTTCCTGCTCTGGCGTTCACCTCCTCTCCACTTTCTCTCGGTCCGAGACCTCTGACGTGGTGGTGGGGGGGAGTCGAGGGACTGTTGGAGGGGGTCAGACTCGCCCTCACACTCTGCAGCTATCAACCAGAGTCAATTTAGCTCCCCTGTAGTAGACTAAATATACCACACCTCCTCTCAGCGTGCGGCCTCGCATCGCACGAGGCCTGGCGGCTCCGACCAACCAGCTGCCACTCGGCTTCTCCCTCCTTCCGCCCAGCAGGCCGAGGAGACCAATGATTAGCGTCGCTGGCGGTCTGTGTGTGTGTGGGGGGGGGGTTGCGGGTTGAGAGCTGGTGGAGGGAGGTGGGGGTGGGGGGGGTGACGGCGGCAGGGGGGGATTTTTTTTTTGGCTGAAGAAGACATCCAGTCTTTCAAACACCCCCCCACCTCCCTCCGAATGCCGAGCAGCCACCTGCTCGCTCGCATACCCAGCTTGACGTGCCAGCTCCTGGACAGCTGGCTGAAGGAGGGAAGCAAGCAAGCAAGGACGGAAGGAAGGAAGGGAGGAAGGCTGGGAGAACTCGGCTCGCTCAGCGTACAGTAGTCGCTGTAGGTGCCGTAGGTGCTGTGGTGTCGCCGACACCATTGCGTTGTTGTGTGGTTTGCAGTACGCTAACGATTGACTGATCTGCCAATGATGCCCCACCACCACCACCACACACACACACACACACACACACACACACACACACACACACACCCACCCAACCCAACCCGCCCCCCGGGGCTGCTGGATACACGGGTGGTGGGTATGAAGTGTGTGAATATTACAGAGGAGGGAGAAGTGAGATGTCGTGAGGAGGAGGAGGAGGTTTGGCGAGCGCCGCGTTTATAAAATGCCTCAGCTGTTATGAAAAGGCCACGGAGGAGGCGGAGGAGGGGAAGGGTTTTGGTTGGGGAGGTGGGGGAGCGGGGGGCGGGGGGGTGTCTCTGCGTGGCTTTTATGTTCCCCCTCTCCTTCGGGGAGCCGTAAAAATAGCACTTTGCCCGACTTGGGTGTCAGAGGTCCCCGTCTTCTCGTCCCTTTCCTCCTCTTTTTCCTTCCACCATCCATCTTCCGACCTCCTTCGTTTTTTCCTCCCTTTCGTTCGCTGCCCCCCCCCCCCATCACCTCGCTCCTTGGAAACCCACCCCCCCTCTCTCTCTCTCTCCTACCCACCACCTCACCCCTCCCCACTCCAACCGCCCCTCCTCTTCATCTCTCCCTGTGGTATTAGTGGGGCCACATGTTGCTGGCCTCTCCTGGTGGTGTGAGCCCCATGGCAGGCCCTGGCTCCAGGCTGACGCGCAGCTCGGTGTGTGTGTGCGTGCGCGAGTGTGTGTGTGTGTGTGTGTGTGTGTGTCTGGACGAGAGGGACTGTACTGTGTGTCTGCATGCCTTTTGAGTGTGTGTGCGCGTGCACACGTGCGTGTGTGTGTGTGCGCGAGAGAGAGGGAGAGAGAGAGAGAGAGAGAGAAGCCACTAACACAGTAACCTGATAGTGGTGCGGCTGGGCTGTGCAGAGCGGAGCAGTGCTGTGATTTATCCCGCGGGCCCAGCAGATGGCTGCAACAGGAGTTTGTTTAAGTTTGCTTCAGAGCCGGGAAAGCAGCCAGGAGCACAGAGAGACCCTGCCAGAAAAATGTTCACTGACTCTGGATGCCTAACCGCACGACTCCCCCTTCCCTCCCGCCCTCCCCCAATCCCCTCACAGCCTCCTCAGTCCAACGCACGAGCTCGCGCGCATGCACGCACACACACACACACACGCACGCACACACACACAAACACACACACACATACACACACACACACACACACACACACACACACACATACACACACGCTTCTCGTAGACTTTCTGTCGCTACTCTCCTTTTACCCCTCTCTAATTTCTTTCTTTCCTCCCATCTGCTTCACACACATATGCTTACATACGTATGCGCACATGCACGCATGCACGCACGCACGTGCACGCAGATGCAACTTACTCACTGTTTTGTGCATTTGTGCACTGGTCTCTCCTCCTATTGGGGTCTGGTGCAGACGTGATCTCAGGAGGAGGCATTGAAACTGAAGAGGTGTCCATTCTGGTGGTTTTGCTCTTTCTCTTCTCAACACAAACCTATAACCAACTGCCCACTCCCCGCACACTCCCGTCTCTAGCACTGGAAGAGATGACTGCATGCGGCGAGGATGTTTCACCTCACAGGTCACTGGGTTCCACGTCCTTTGCCGTTGCCTTTAACCTTTCTTGTTCTGATTAAAAACATCCCCCTTGATGTGTGTGTGAAAGGTGATGACAGTTTCCCCCACCGGATCACTTCAGCTTTTGCATAATGACATCAACATCTTACCTACTATTGTTATCAATTCTTCAAGTTCAGTGGGCCGGATTAAAAAAACTTAACGGGCTGCATATGGCCCCCGAGCCGTAGTTTGGCTAACTAAACTAACAGAATTTCAGATCTTGAAGACCAAAGTCGATTCAGGACTCTTGAAGGCCATTGTCAGGTGTGTGTGTGTGTGTGTGTGTGTGTGTGTGTGTGTGTGTGTGTGTGTGTGTGTATATCATGAAGCAGTTCAGCTGTTTCCATTTGTCATATTGACACAAAGCCCACTCACTTTTGCCGCTAATTCTTTTACACTCTCACGTTCCTTCTTCTTCTCTGCAAGGCCATTTCCCCTCATCAGCTTGTTAATCTGATCACTTCGCCCTTCGTGCTGTGTAATTGTCAGCCCGTCTCCAAACCTGCTAACATGTTGTCTGAAGGCCTCAGGTTAGTGATTCAGTCTGACCGTGTCTGTCGCTAAACCCTTCTTAGCCTGGACGCTAAAACCGTGACAGGAAGTCCATGTGCTTGTGTGTATGACTAATGTGTCGCATTGTGCTGGGCGCTGATCCTTATTTCCTCCAAAGCGACATAAGTCATCGCTGCAGCCCGTTGTGCCTTCAGGTGTGGAGACGCGCGGCTGAATGTTATCTGTGTTGTGTAAGCCTGTGCGAGTCGGTCGGTCGGGGATAAGAGTGGCATGTTTTACTTCCTGAAGGCAGAACGGCGCACATGGATCCGCCTTGGCGCTGCTTTTTTAAAATAGCCCGTGGTGAGAGTTGAGCTCCCAGCAATGAACTAAGAAGAGACCATAACGGTGATGATAATGATGGAAATTAGAATGAGTACGGAGGCTTTTCGCCATAGCTTGTGGACAAACAGCTTGCCTTGAGATTCAGCGACATTTAATGCTCTCATATTACACCCATCTTTTTTTAATCTTGATTTTTTATATTTTATGTTATGAAATATAAAAAATAAATTGTAAACATATATATTTTTCTCAAAAAAACACACTATATACTACAGCAAATAAAAACGATAATAAAAATAAAACTCCAAATCCAATATATTTAGCCCTCTGTTTACAGCCTCTTGCAAAAACACTGCTATAATTTCTGGGAATATTTGGAAGGAAAAAACAAACAAGGAGATCAACTTCTGGTTGACGGTGTTGCCAATCTACTGAAAGAGATGTTGGCGCCCTCTTTGAAAAGTGGAGCAAGCAAAAGAGGTAAAGGATGGGCTTTTTACAGATCATTCACAGGCCAGAGACACTGTTGTTCAAAAATACAGTCAAAGTCAATTTTGGCATCAAAGTTTTTGTTTTTGTTTGTCAGTGATTTTGCACTTGCCTCCCTTATTGTAAGACCAGCTCGGGTCAAGCGAACAAAAAGTGTCAAACGTTCGAGGAGACCTTTCTTTCACTGTTACATCATACATCATTCTGACAGCGGAAAAAAAAACTGCAGCCAAGCTGCATCGGAAAGTAGAAAGGCATGATGTGCAGATGGGAAAGGAAGACAAAAAGTCTGAAGGCTTCGCTACCAGCTGCTGCTCTGCTCCATGATATCCTGGAAGGAGGAGGGAGTGAGTAGGTCAAAGGTCAACTAGCTTTGCAGAACACTAATGAATATTTATTTGGTCTCATTTGCCTCTGCCAGACTTATTAGTGCAAACCTGTGTTCACTCATTGCCATCGTTATTCATTTGTATTTGACACAAAAACTTAAATTGGGACGTTTATTTTTCTTTAAAGATCCTGTCAAAATAAACTGTTTCCCACCTGAAAACAGAAATATGGACAAGTCAGAAATGTTTTTCATCTCTTCAGTTTCATATGGTATGTGCTGTTATTGGTGTCTCCAACAGGGCAATGCCTTAAGAAGTTGTTAATGATACAAACAAACTCGAAATGCAGATTTATTGATTGTGTTGAAGTGTTCTCGTACCTCTTGCTGCATGTATTTTTACCTCGGATCGTCTCGATGACATCGTTGTTTGCCATCGAACTGTCTTTCGCATCTGTAGGACTCATCTTGGTCGGTGAACCCCCCCGCCCCTGCCCCCCCCCCTCCCCTCACACACACACACAAAAACCCCAACACATTCTCTTAACTGCAAATCCTCCTGTCCTCTCTGAAGATCAGCCCAACGTGTCTCAGATCTCGCACTCTTCGCTATAACAACCAGTGACAATTGGCATCGTCCCTGCCGGCATCTCCAGATCTTATTACCTGCGTCTCCACTCTTCCCATCTGCGAAAAACACTTTGCATTTAGTCCAAACCAGATTTTTTCTTCTTTTTTTGGGGAGAGTTGGGGGGGGGGGGCGTTAGTTTGCAAGCCATTCGTCGTCCATCTGCGAGTTCACCTGAGCGGCGCTGCGAGCGCAGCAGTTTCTGCCGCCGAACCGCAGCCTCAGACAGACTGACGCTGGCCCAGCAGTGATCAGATGCTGTTTGACGGCCGCTCAATGCGGAACATGTGTCTCTGGCGTGGTGGGGGCTGATAGCGCGGCCTGGATGGGCCCCCCCACCCCCAACGCCCCACTTCCCACTCGCTGCACGCAGTCACGATTTTTGTTTATTTGCTCGTTACCGTGCGATGAAGTTCGGAAATGGCGACTTTGTATATTGTGTCGCTTTTTGACATTTTTGCAGCGTAGTGTCGGCCGCTTGGAGCGACTCACTGCTCGCAGATCAAAGCCGTCCTCTCCCGTCGCTGCTTTACTGGAGTTGGCAGAGTCTGAAGTGAGCTTTTATGGAGTGTTGCAGAGTCGGTCAGTGGCTGCACGGATGGCTTTGATAGGCCGTTAAAGCTGACTGACAGCTCGACTTGCAGGCTGCCGTACATCAAAACCGTAAACCTGCTGCAGGCATGGGAAAGCAGACGCACGTTTCTGTGTGTGTGTGTGTGTGTGTGTGTGTGTGTGTGTGAGAGAGAGAGAGAGAGAGAGAGACAGAGAGAGAGAGAGAGAGAGAGAGAGAGGGAGTCGGAGTCGGCGTGGAGCAGAAACAGCGTCTGCTGCTTAACGATAAGGACTGCTGACCTCTTGACCCCTGCAGCCTCCTGTGGCCAGGTCATCTCACGTTACACCTTTCCAAATGTTTCTTGTCTTCTTGTGTTAAAAGAGGAAGGGCCAAACCTTTTGAACTGAGACCTTTTCCAACCGGGTGACGTACAGCGAGACTCAAGCTCAGACCAAGGAGCAATAGAGCAGGTTGTCACTGTCCCCAAAATGAAATCACACTTTCAACACGTCGCAAAGCCTTGCTGATAAATTATATATTTGGAGCATCTCTGAGGCCATGAGTGATCTTTTATGATCCACGGCTGTTATGAAATAGAATCATCTGTGTCTTGCGCCTAAGACACAAGCCTTTGAAATAAGAAAATTACATCCAGAGAATTTATTTTTTCAGGAAGTGGTATTACTACCCCTGGTGACATCACAGAGGGCACTGATACCTCTCCCAGATGAGAAAAAAATTCAGTCAGCCAGGTTTTGGTTCAGCTTTTCTGCCTGGCAATCAAATTGCTGCATACAAAGTCAGGTTGTTAACAATTAATCGATTAACGATTAATTGTTGATTAAGAATTGAATCAATTAAATTAAATTAAATTAGTCGTCTTTTTAAATTAGTCTTTTTTTTTTTACATGGGTAATATCATTATAACAGTGTAGTGGCAGGAAAGAGCAATTCACCTGTAGATACTGTGATGGTCATAATATACCTTGAACAAGTGACTTTTAAACAACTTCGAAAGTTCGAAATGTGAGCCATTAGAAGTCAACTTAAGGTCAGAGGATGAATGTTTAGGGTGTTTTTACTGTTGTCTAATGTAAAAATGGGTCACATTGGACCCTCAACATTGTTTAAGGGCTAAATAATGTGTTCCTTACACATTTTTCATTGTGAAATTTAAGTTCTCAGAAAAAAAAACGCCGCTTATCAATTAATCGTTAATCGATCAATAAGGTCAATCAACTAACGATTAATGAATTTGTCGATCATTTGCACCCTTAATGGAAAGTGAGGCGGCCGTCCTCATCCGCTGCCACCTGTGGCTGCGGCTCAACGAGCTGACATCGAAGAAAGCAGTATGAAAAAAAAAAACCCAAAGTGGTGCAGCACAGAGAGGATAATGTTTTGCGTGGAAGAGTGTTTCTCACTCTTAACAGTCGCTTTGAAGAATTAAACAAGTTTCAGTGCCAGATAATGTTTGGACTCCCTTGACAAGGGCTTTTTCTTTTTTTTTTCCTTTTTGTGCCCGAAAAGCAACTGGCAGCGAGCAGCATGTGAACAGAACCTCGGCCGACGCTGCCAAGAATCCTCCGTCTCTCCACTGATCTCACCGTCTTTGTCTTTTTGATTTTCTCCCTCCTGCCTCCTCAATCTCTCCTTTTCGGTTTCCCTCCTCCCCCACATTCTTCACCTCCTCTGTCTTCCTTTTCGGGGCAGACCCAGTCAGTCTTCTCTGGCGCCGATGCCACTTTATTTTCCCCGCATGAGGAGGAAGGAATTTCTGGGTCCCGTAGTCATTATTGTTTTTGTTTTTTTTAAATTAACAGTTCTGACTTAAGACAAAGGCCATTATATGGTGAAGACTGGGGAGCGGTGTTAAAAGCCTGCGCGGATAATCAAGCGCATAGATTTCTAACGTGTGTCTGTGTCTCCCTACGTGTGTGTGTATGTGTGTGTGCGTGCACGCGGGCTTGCATGCGGTTGCACGTGCGCGCGCCAGGCACAGATGTTCTCAAAGGCTCCAGTTTTAGGCAGCAGTTCTCCCTCTCCCCTCGCAGAAAAAGGGAAGTGTCTAATAAAAGGCGGGTGTATGAGACGGAGTGAGTCATACGCACACACACACACACACACACACACACACACACACACATCACCCGGAGAGAAGGAAAGACAGAGTGTGTGTGTGCGTGCGCGTGAGTGAGAGAGAGAGCGAGAGAGAGAGAGAGAGAGAGCGAGCGAGCGAGGCAGGAAGCAGGGAGGGAGCCTGTGCCAAGCTCCAGCTGAATTCCTGCCAAGAGTCTACTTGTTTGCTCGTCTGGCTGGAGCCAGAGGCTGACCTTATTAGCTTGGAGGGCAGCCGTCTTATTAAAACACATCTGGCGCTCAGGGAGCCCAAATAGTCCTCATATTGTCTTCCTGCTCGCTCCTGACCTTGCGTTACCTAGCAGGAATGCTGACAAGGGCTTCACGCATCTGTTGAGAGTTTCACCAGGGGTCTCTCTCCCTCTCTCTCCCTCTCTCTCTCTCTTGCTCTCTCTCTCTTGCTCTCTCTCTCTCTCTCTCTCTCTCTCTTTCTACACCCCCCTCTCCTCCCCTTCCCCACTGCTCCCCCCTGCCCTCCTCCTCTCCTCCTCCTCCTCCTCCTCCTCCTCCCACCCTCGCTGTCTTTGCTGGCGCCTGCACGGTAGCTCTGTGGGACCTGTTTTTCTTCCTGCTCTCTCTTTTTTTTCCCCTTCCCCTCCCACCGTTTCCAAACACCGGCCCCCTCGACACTCGTCAGCGCAGCGTCCCGGTAACCCCCCATGCTGAGATGTGTTTTATTTTTTATTTTTTTGCTCTCCATCTTCTCTTTTTATCCCCCTTGCCGACCACCCCCCTTCTTGCTGCAATTATTCCAGTGTGTATTTGTTTTATAGGAAGGGGGTTGGTCGGTTGGCGGGTTCTATAATGTGCCCCTATTAAAATAGTTCTTTTTTTTTTTCAAAGTGTTGATGGTGCCACGTCCTGCGGGCTGCTGCCGGGCCTCTTTACGGTTTTTACGGTGCTGCTTTCAAACAAGGGAGGTGCGGCGCAAAGAGACGCAGGCCCTGTTTTGCTGGACGGGAGCCTGATCTTTCACGCTTGTAACTTTTCTGCTGAGGGTCTTTGACTCACCTGAAGGCAAAGGTCTGGGTGGGCCGGAGGGAGCGAGAGACCCCTGCGCTGTGTCGATAATTAACGCCGCCTAGACGGAGAGAACACGCGGAGGTGAGACGGTCCACCTCGCAGCGCCCAGTTGCCCAAATCGGCGCTGATGCGTTTCCCCGACCGTCCTCCAGGGTCCGGCGACGCTCCTGGTTTTTCCCAAAGCGCTCTGGTAGCCGTTCCTTCTGCTGTCTGACCTTTGACCCCCCAGCATCCTCCCCTTTCAATGCGGCTTTGTACTTTGACACTAACCTGAGATGCCCTCCTGACCCCTGGGCTCTTAAACACCCATCGGGGCGGGAATAAAAACAACAAGCCTGGCTGCATCACCCCCCCCCCCCTCCCACCCGCACCACCCCCGCCCCCACCCTCCCACAAATCCCTCTGGCGTTTTATTTGCTGTGCAGAACATCTGTCTGCTGACGGCGTCTGGACTCACTCATCTCACTCATAACATCAGTGGGCTCATCTCCCTCTCGTCTCCGCACTCTGGCTGCAGTGACATCCTGCTATTTTCATCCGTCTGCCTCTTCAGTGCTCTTGCGGTTGATACGCATCTCGGCCTTCGCCGCAGCCTCCGCACTGATCCGCTCAACGCGCATCTTTTTCCTCTTTTCGCCCCACTAACTCTGCGACTGGCTTGTTTTGTTTTGTTTTTTTGCTCCGTCAGCTCAGTTTAACGAGGACTTTTAAAAGCCACTTCACTGAACGGATTCTCCTCCGTGATTGGGCTCCAGCATGTTTCATGTTCTGAACGTTATTCTAATAAAAAAATGCCGATAGGTTGGCATAAGCCAGTGTTTCTCAAAGTGGGTGGCGTGAGGGGCGCAGAGTCACGTCTGGTGGGGGGGCGCCAAACACCGGGCGGGAGGGAGACGGGGCGCCCGGGGGAACTAATGTTTTCATGTCAGAACTTTTTCCACAGCGGAAGAAAAACAGTAGCGATCAATAGCTAAGAAAAACGCTGCTCAGGTACACAGGATGGACAAATATTTGACAGGGGCGAAAAGAAGAATTCAGGAGTCCGGCGGTGGCCAGGGTTCTTTGTTGTTGTTGGGCACTTTTGCCTGTAGAATGGTTCCGCGAGAAGCTGCGGAACGATGGTGTCGTTCACGCCAGACTTGAAGCGGGGTGCACCTCCGCGGCCGGCTCGCGCAATAACCTCAATTTCATCAAAACAAGACCCCTGACAGCGCGGCTATTCTCTGTACTTTGTGAGGAGATGGGAGCACAACATAAAGCTGTGTTGTTTCACAGGGAAAAAGTGGTTTTCCAAAAAAAGTTATTTATTTGTACAAAATAAATAATTTCATAAATGAAGAGAAAAGTGAAATGAATGTGAAATGAATGTTCATGATAAAAAAGTGATTTCAGTGAATTTTAAAAAACCTGTTGTCACCATATTGGCTTTTTTTTTTGGGGGGTGGGGGGGGCATGAAAATTTTTCTTCCTCCAAGGTGGGGCGTGACAGAGAAAGTTTGAGAACCACTGGCATAAGCCAAGGGTTTCAGCAGGCAGCAGCAAGACGGACATTAGCATCAACATCATGATCAGAGGTGTTGCAGAGTGCGATTAGCCGCTCACCGCCGCTCAGATTGTGAGAAACAAAGAGGGAGACATTGCAGCCGAGCGGGGGAAAACGGAGAGAGAGAGAGAGAGAGAGAGAGAGGGTTTGACCGGACAGACCCTGCATCCTCTGGGGAGATTCCTGACATTCCTCCACTTCCCTGACCACTACAAAAAAGCACCAGTCCCCAAAGGTCCATCGCAGTTCTGCCTCGTTAGGCCGCTGCCGCACAGGAGGCACCGCACGCCCGCCCAGCAGCCGCAAAAAACCCCCGAGTGGAAGCGAGCCAAACGAAACGCGTCTGCTGGGTGGGGGGGGGGTGGGGGGGTGGGGGGGGGGGGGGGTTGTGCTGCTGCTGCTGCGTAATCGATGAGCGTCTCTCTTCCCCCCGTCATCGATGGAATAACTCACAGCGCTTCCTTCCTGCCCCTGCACTCTGACACTTCCTGTTGTCCCTCCCCTTCCCCCTTCAAACCCCCCCCCAACACACACACACACACCCTCCTGCTAGTGTGAGGAAAAACTTCACGCCTCCCCTCAGTTCATCCGTCTTTTGTTCCTTTTCTGTATTTTTAACACCTGCAATTAATTCACTGTTTGATTTTATTTCACCGGTTAATCCGCATCGTCCAGAGAGAATGCGTGTCAGTTCATGTAGGCTGAAAGTCGATTTGACCTGCAGAGCTTTCAAGAAGTGTGTGTGTGTGTGTGTGTGTGTGTGTGGGTGTGTGTGTGTGTGTGTGTGTGTGGCAGCCAAGGCCTCAGCATGGGAACAGCTGTTCGGAGCAGCGCCGGCCACACACACATGGGTCTGATTAGCACTTGGTGACTCCCTCCCCTC